>NC_053497.1:183597387-183717387 GCF_905171775.1 Rana temporaria
TCATTGATGGAGGTGGGGAGGGAAGGATCATTGATGGAGGTGGGGAGGGAAGGATCATTGATGGAGGTGGGGAGGGAAGGATCATTGATGGAGGTGGGGAGGGAAGGATCATTGATGGAGGTGGGGAGGGAAGGCTCATTGATGGAGGTGGGGGAGGGAAGGATCATTGATGGAGGTGGGGAGGGAAGGATCATTGATGGAGGTGGGGAGGGAAGGATCATTGATGGAGGTGGGGAGGGAAGGCTCATTGATGGAGGTGGGGAGGGAAGGATCATTGATGGAGGTGGGGAGGGAAGGCTCATTGATGGAGGTGGGGAGGGAAGGATCATTGATGGAGGTGGGGAGGGAAGGATCATTGATGGAGGTGGGGAGGGAAGGATCATTGATGGAGGTGGGGAGGGAAGGCTCATTGATGGAGGTGGGGAGGGAAGGATCATTGATGGAGGTGGGGAGGGAAGGATCATTGATGGAGGTGGGGAGGGAAGGATCATTGATGGAGGTGGGGGAGGGAAGGATCATTGATGGAGGTGTGGGAGGGAAGGATCATTGATGGAGGGGGGGAGGGAAGGATCATTGATGGAGGTGGGGAGGGAAGGATCATTGATGGAGGTGGGGAGGGAAGGATCATTGATGGAGGTGGGGAGGGAAGGATCATTGATGGAGGTGGGGAGGGAACGATCATTGATGGAGGTGGGGAGGGAACGATCATTGATGGAGGTGGAGGAGGGAAGGATCATTGATGGAGGTGGGGAGGGAAGGATCATTGATGGAGGTGGGGAGGGAAGGCTCATTGATGGAGGTGGGGAGGGAAGGATCATTGATGGAGGTGGGGAGGGAAGGCTCATTGATGGAGGTGGGGAGGGAAGGATCATTGATGGAGGTGGGGAGGGAAGGATCATTGATGGAGGTGGGGAGGGAAGGATCATTGATGGAGGTGGGGGAGGGAAGGATCATTGATGGAGGTGGGGAGGAAGGATCATTGATGGAGGTGTGGGAGGGAAGGATCATTGATGGAGGTGGGGAGGGAAGGATCATTGATGGAGGTGGGGAGGGAAGGATCATTGATGGAGGTGGGGGAGGGAAGGATCATTGATGGAGGTGGGGAGGGAAGGATCATTGATGGAGGTGGGGGAGGGAAGGATCATTGATGGAGGTGGGGAGGGAACGATCATTGATGGAGGTGGGGAGGGAAGATCATTGATGGAGGTGGAGGAGGGAAGGATCATTGATGGAGGTGGGGAGGGAAGGATCATTGATGGAGGTGGGGAGGGAAGGATCATTGATGGAGGTGGGGAGGGAAGGATCATTGATGGAGGTGGGGAGGGAAGGCTCATTGATGGAGGTGGGGAGGGAAGGATCATTGATGGAGGTGGGGAGGGAAGGATCATTGATGGAGGTGGGGAGGGAAGGATCATTGATGGAGGTGGGGGAGGGAAGGATCATTGATGGAGGTGTGGGAGGGAAGGATCATTGATGGAGGTGGGGGAGGGAAGGATCATTGATGGAGGTGGGGAGGGAAGGATCATTGATGGAGGTGGGGGAGGGAAGGATCATTGATGGAGGTGGGGAGGGAAGGATCATTGATGGAGGTGGGGGAGGGAAGGATCATTGATGGAGGTGGGGAGGGAAGGATCATTGATGGAGGTGGGGAGGGAAGGATCATTGATGGAGGTGGGGAGGGAACGATCATTGATGGAGGTGGAGGAGGGAAGGATCATTGATGGAGGTGGGGAGGGAAGGATCATTGATGGAGGTGGGGAGGGAAGGATCATTGATGGAGGTGGGGAGGGAAGGATCATTGATGGAGGTGGGGAGGGAAGGATCATTGATGGAGGTGGGCCCCCTGTTTTATTTCTAAAAAAGTTATTTTTAATACCAATGGTCGCTCGTGATTGGGCGACATGGAGTGAAAGTATTAGGAGGAGAAGATGGAGGGGGAGGGGAGATAAACGCGGGACGGAGCCAACCTTCCCTCCATCAGCTGCTTTTCATGTGCCTCATGCGCGGGGCGTTGTTTTTGATCTTTTGCCACATTTTATGAATTACGAGTCGCACGCACAGATGGACTCGCCCGCTGACCGCGCCGAGAGCCGATACAGAGGATCGCTATTCAGACGATCAATACGATTGTTCCTGCGGTCCGGGCTGCGGTCCAGGAACACTCGGCTCATTGAACGCCGGCACACCCAGCTGGGAAGATGATAGGTAATTGGGGGAGGGGTTATTACGTTATTTAACCATCTAACTGCCACGGATGTTTGTCAGCGGCAGTGGTGGGGAGTTTTATGTACACTCCCGGCTTTTAAACCTGACAAGGTGAAAGCGATGGGATGGCTCTAGAGGCGTCCCAATACTTTTGATTTTATATAAAAGTATTGGGACGCCTGCCTTTACACGCACATGACCTTTTAATGCAATTGTGTGGCAGTTCCAGCAGATGGCGCTCCATCACCAGAATAGTGTTTTCCGGTGGGCTAAGGCCGCGCGTTACAGACTGACTGCACCGGGGGCCGGACTTCCTGGCATCAGTGGGAGTAAACAGCGCCCCATCTTTGGTGTCAGGGGGACAGCGCCCCATCTTTGGTGTTAGGGGGGACAGCGCCCCATCTTTGGTATTAGGGGACAGCGCCCCATCTTTGGTGTTAGGGGGGACAGCGCCCCATCTTTGGTGTTAGGGGGGACAGCGCCCCATCTTTGGTGTTAGGGGCACAGCGCCCCATCTTTGGTATTAGGGGCACAGCGCCCCATCTTTGGTATTAGGGGCACAGCGCCCCATCTTTGGTATTAGGGGGCACAGCGCCCCATCTTTGGTATTAGGGGGCACAGCGCTCCATCTTTGGTGTCAGGGGGACAGCGCTCCATCTTTGGTGTCAGGGGCACAGCGCCCCATCTTTGGTGTCAGGGGCACAGCGCCCCATCTTTGGTGTCAGGGGCACAGCGCCCCATCTTTGGTGTCAGGGGCACAGCGCCCCATCTTTGGTGTTTGGTGTTTTTTTTTAAAGTTTATTTAAAGTGGAATTCATTATTTTATTGGAGGGGCCCCCAGTTGCCGTCATTGTCTGGCCTGTGGAGGGGCCCCCAGTTGCTGTCATTGTCTGGCCTGTGGAGGGGCCCCCAGTTGCTGTCATTGTCTGGCCTGTGGAGGGGCCCCCAGTTGCTGTCATTGACTGGCCTGTGGAGGGGCCCTTGGTTGCCGTCATTGACTGGCCTGTGGAGGGGCCCCCGGATGCTGTCATTGACTGGCCTGTGGAGGGGCCCCCTGTTGCTTGTGGAGGGGCCCCTGGTTGCTGTCATTGATCGGCCTGTGGAGGGGCCCCCGGTTGCCGTCATTGACTGGCCTGTGGAGGGGCCCCCGGTTGCCGTCATTGACTGGCCTGTGGAGGGGCCCCCGGTTGCCGTCATTGACTGGCCTGTGGAGGGGCCCTTGGTTGCCGTTATTGACTGGCCTGTGGAGGGGCCCCCGGATGCTGTCATTGACTGGCCTGTGGAGGGGCCCCCAGTTGCTTGTGGAGGGGCCCCTGGTTGCTGTCATTGATCGGCCTGTGGAGGGGCCCCTGGTTGCTGTCATTGATCGGCCTGTGGAGGGGCCCCCGGTTGCTGTCATTGATCGGCCTGTGGAGGGGCCCCCGGTTGCTTGTGGAGGGGCCCCCGGTTGCTGTCATTGATCAGCCTGTGGAGGGGCCCCCGGTTGCTTGTGGAGGGGCCCCCGGTTGCTGTCATTGATCAGCCTGTGGAGGGGCCCCCGGTTGCTTGTGGAGGGGACCCCGGTTGCTGTCATTGATTGGCTCGCCTCCTCTGTATTCCCCGGCGCTCTCCAGGATTGGACGGCTCCCTCATATTGATAAATAGAGTCTATTTTTAGCCGGATATCTTTCTGCTCAGCAAAGCGTTTCTGAGCGCGGAAAAGCAATTAGGATCGCGCCTCTCCGAAGAGTTCATTTATTGGAGCGCCGAATGCGGGGGAGGACGGCAAGGATTGTGCGGCGTGTCGGCGCTGATCACGTGACAATCCTGTATATATACCGCATCTGATGTCTCATATTTCCCTTTTCTGTCATCCATATAATATACTTTGTTTAACCTCTTCCTGCCCACGTAACGCAGAGGGGCGGGGTTTAATGAGCACACGCCGCACATACGCGTCCTGACATCGCTCTCTGCTCAGGAGCCGGTGGGACCATCTCCCGGTCATGTGACCACATGAAAGCCAATCACAGTGCTCATGTAATTGGGCAATATTTTGCATTGGGGCCGGTCTGGGGGGCATGCGTCGTGGCCGATCTGGGGGGGCGTGCGTCGGGGCCGATCTGGGGGGGCGTGCGTCGGGGCCGATCTGAGGGGCATGCGTCGTGGCCGATCTGAGGGACGTGTGTTGGGGCCGATCTGAGGGGGCGTGCGTCGGGGCCGATCTGAGGGGGCGTGCGTCGGGGCCGATCAGAGGGGCGTGCGTCGGGGCCGATCTGGGGGGCGTGCGTCGGGGCCGATCTGGGGGGGCGCGTCGGGGCCGATCTGGGGGGGCGTGCGTCGGGGCCGATTTGGGGGGGCGTGCGTCGGGGCCGATTTGAGGGACGTGCGTCGGGGCCGATCTGAGGGACGTGTGTCGGGGCCGATCTGAGGGACGTGTGTCGGGGCCGATCGCTCCCATTAATGACCTTTGCACTCTCCGTTCTATTGGTTGAATTCTTACAGAACGATGAGTGGAAAGGAATTGGGTAGATTTGTTGTTCCTGTGGGCGGTAGAATTGCGCAGGGGGTGTGGTCTTGAGACTAATATGGGAAAAGGTTGCCCCCCTATTTTATACACAATGGTTTGCTCCAGCAGCTTTTCAGCGATGGCGTCACCGGTGGGGGGCGGTCTCTTCCCCTCTCCCTTCATTGCGGACGCACGACGACACGCCGCCGCCGCCACACACCATGAAAGACACAATTTCCATCTCAGACAAGTGCGTGTGATTGGAACGCCGGACTACAAAAGGCGCATTGTGAGGATCACAAATAGTGACAATTATGGGAACCATCTGCGGGATTCTTCCCCTCCCCCCATCATTTTATTTCCTTCTCCCGGGAAAATAATATTCTCAACATTTTCTACTTAAAGGGGAAGCGTCCCTGAAAACCACACGGGGGGTCCAACCCGCTACTAGCAAGGGGGATCTAATAAAGGGGGGCCAAACCGCTACTAGCAAGGGGGACCTAATAAAGGGGGTCCAACCCGCTACTAGCAAGGGGGATCTAATAAAGGGGGTCCAACCCGCTACTAGCAAGGGGGATCTAATAAAGGGGGGCCAACCCGCTACTAGCAAGGGGGACCTAATAAAGGGGGTCCAACCCTCTACTAGCAAGGGGGACCTAATAAAGGGGGTCCAACCCTCTACTAGCAAGGGGGACCTAATAAAGGGGGTCCAACCCGCTACTAGCAAGGGGGACCTAATAAAGGGGGTCCAACCCTCTACTAGCAAGGGGGTCCAACCCTCTACTAGCAAGGGGGACCTAATAAAGGGGGGTCCAACCCGCTACTAGCAAGGGGGACCTAATAAAGGGGGTCCAACCCTCTACTAGCAAGGGGGACCTAATAAAGGGGGTCCAACCCTCTACTAGCAAGGGGGACCTAATAAAGGGGGTCCAACCCTCTACTAGCAAGGGGGACCTAATAAAGGGGGTCCAACCCGCTACTAGCAAGGGGGACCTAATAAAGGGGGTCCAACCCGCTACTAGCAAGGGGGGCCTAATAAAGGGGGTCCAACCCGCTACTAGCAAGGGGGACCTAATAAAGGGGGTCCAACCCGCTACTAGCAAGGGGGACCTAATCAAGGGGGACCTAATAAAGGGGGTGCAGGGAGGCGTTGCTCGGTGTTCTCCACATCTGCAGAAAGATCATTTGTTCCCGTTTTTCCGGCGGCCTGCTCTCACACCGGCGCACACTTTCCCGCGGGGCCGTCCTATTAGCGAGGATGTCACAGACACAATGCTAGGATGACAATCACCGAAGTGTCGCCAATCCGCGCCGTCTCTGCCGTCTCACTACGCGGATATCACACGGCGTGAAGTGACAGCCGTGTCATCTGCAATACAAGCGACTCTCCAATCCCCTCCGGGAAAAACAATGTAACAAAACAAGCGAGGGGGGGAGTCGTGTTTTCTCCTCTCCTCGCTGAATGGAAATTATTTTATTGATTTTACAGATTTCCCCACGCGGGGCGGCGGCATCGGATCCGGATAATCAGGACACCGTTCATCTTATAGGATCCCTCCAATAGGGGACGTCCCCCAAAATATCGATTGTCATCCATAGGTGAACTAAAAGAGATCAATTCTTTTCTATTATCAATATTACAAAGGCTACAATCTCCTGAGGACAGATCGATCGCCTAGCACCGCCCACATCAAATAACTCGCAGCGTATTGGACGATCGGACTCCCCACCCTTTTCTCACATATTTATTTCGATAATTTCCCCTTTCATTTATTAGAAGTTGGTGCCCCTTTTTTGTTCTTAGGTGATCTGTCGCACCCACGGGGCACAGCGGACGACTCATCCGTGTACCGGTACCATGTGATCACTGTGACCAATCACAGCAGATCACGTGGAATCGCAATGGTAGCTAACAAAATAGCTTCATGCCATTCATTGTGCTGCCAGCTGTGATTGGTCTATGTGATCACATGGTACAGACGGGGGACAATCACAGCCCACCTGTACCATGTGATTAGCTGTGGCCAATCACGGCTAATTACAACAATAATACACACTGATAGACATGATGTCATCAGTCTCCCCTCCCCCCAGTGCTCAGACCGTACATTGTAACTTTGTTGAAGGGGGAGGAGTCATTTCCTCAGTCTCCCCTCTCCCCCAGTGATCAGGCTGGACATTGTAACTTTGTGGCAAACCACAAGGTCGAGAAGCCGCAGCAGGGGGTGATCTCTATCAGACACCTGAACAAATATGGTGCGATCCTTGTGGACAGAGAAGCGGGAGAAGTCACTGTTGGGGTCTTATCTGATGACAGGTGCTCTTTAAGTTTGGCTGTACGCGTTTCACCTTCAATATTTGGAACATTCATCCGATTTGCTGAGTGAGGACAATTGTCTTCCATTGTAGTGATGTTTGAACACGACCTTTAAGACATCGATCGGCCCGGAACACGACCGCGGGCGCCTCATCTCATCCCGCTGACAGCACTCTGCCGCGCCGCCATCCGCGGGATCAGAAACCTCATTAAACCCAAACGAGAAAGTGACAAGAATTCCTAATTAAATATCCCGGCCGCGTTCCAGGGATCAGTGTCCTAATGCCTTCCGGACTCACACGGGACCCATCACCCCGATCCCAGCCGAGAGGAGAGCGGACCCATCACCCCGATCCCAGCCGAGAGGAGAGCGGACCCATCACCCCGAACCTAGCCGAGAGGAGAGCGGACCCATTACCCCGATCCCAGCCGAGAGGAGAGCGGACCCATCACCCCAATCCCAGCCGAGAGGAGAGCGGACCCATCACCCCAATCCCAGCCGAGAGGAGAGCGGACCCATCACCCCGATCCCAGCCGAGAGGAGAGCGGACCCATCACCCCGATCCCAGCCGAGAGGAGAGCGGACCCATCACCCCGATCCCAGCCGAGAGGAGAGCGGACTCACCCGGGACCCATCACCCCGATCCCAGCCGAGAGGAGAGCGGACCCATCACCCCGATCCCAGCCGAGAGGAGAGCGGACCCATCACCCCGATCCCAGCCGAGAGGAGAGCGGACCCATCACCCCGATCCCAGCCGAGAGGAGAGCGGACCCATCACCCCGATCCCAGCCGAGAGGAGAGCGGACCCATCACTCCGATCCCAGCCGAGAGGAGAGCGGACCCATCACCCCGATCCCAGCCGAGAGGAGAGCGGACCCATCACCCCGATCCTAGCCGAGAGGAGAGCGGACCCATCACCCCGATCCCAGCCGAGAGGAGAGTGGACCCATCACCCCGATCCCAGCCGAGAGGAGAGCGGACTCACCCGGGACCCATCACCCCGATCCCAGCCGAGAGGAGAGTGTCGGGGGATGTGCGCCAAATTAATCATTTAAATGGGAAGTCCGAAATATTAATCGTTTTATAGTGAGGTAAGGAGGAGAGATTTACACCACCGCTACCTACCACTGCCTCTACCTCCTCCGCCACCCACCACAACCACTGCCTCTACCTCCTCCGCCACCCACCACACCCACTGCCTTCTCCGCCGCCGCCACCCACCACAACCACTGCCTCTACCATCCTCCGCCGCCACCCACCGCCGCCACACACCACTGCCACCCACCACAACCACTGCCTCTTCCTCCTCCGCCGCCACGTACCACTGCCACCCACCACAACCACTGCCTCTACCTCCTCCGCCACCCACCACTGCAACCCCCGCCGCCACCCACCACAACCACTGCCTCTACCTCCTCCGCCGCCGCCACCCACCACTGCCACTACTACCACCACCGCCTCCTCCACCACCCACTACTGCCAACACTGCCTCCTCCACCACCACCACCCACTGCCGCCTCCACCTTTACCGCCGCCACCCACCACAACCACTGCCTCTACTTCCTCCGCCGCCACCCACCACTGCCACCACCGCCTCCTCCACCACCCACTGCCGCCACTACACCACCACCGCTGCCACTACCACCCACCACTGCCTTCATCACAGCCACTACCGCCTCCACCTTTACCGCCGTCACCATCATCTCCACCGCCACCATGGCCTTCACCTCTACCGCCACCACCACAGCTGCCACTAAAGTTGGCCTGAGGAGGTGAGTTGCCATCTAGAAAAAGGAAGACCCGTAGACGTGGTGTATCTGGATAAATGACGGCCACACAAAATATTGACACTTTGGGCCCAATTTGGACATTTTTCCTTAGGGGTGTCCTGACTTTTGTGTCCAGCGGTTTAGACATGAATGGCTGTGTGTTGAGTTATTTGTTATACAATCTGTACATCCACTACACAACCCCTCCCCCCCCGTGTACACTCACTACACAACATTGTAGATACAAAGTGTCATTTCTGATTGAGTGGAAGTTGGGGGGCGGAGGGGATGGGACGAGGAGAGGTAAACGTCCAATCAGAGGAGAGGAAAGAAGGAAGAGAGATTTTCCCTCGGACGGGACCGGCCGCCATATTTGAGACTTTTTGTCATCATTCCCAGCGGAGGACGTCCAGAATAAAGCTGGCGGGGGAAGGGAGGCGCAGTCGGCACAGCGGTGAATTATTTATCGGCGTACATGTGGTGGTGATCTAATGAAGCGGCGGGGGGGGGATAAAGTCTGTGACTGAGATACACGCAGGGCGGCGGATTACAACCAGTGACGGCCTGCTGGGGACGCCGTCATTTCCCGATCAGAGCCGCAGCTAAGGAGAGACGTCCCAACATTCTATAAACCGTGACTCCAGCCGAGGAGGGGGAGGAGCAACGGAACACACAAACTGGGCCCCACCGACATCACTGAGGAAATGACTCCTCCTCCTTCTACAAAGTTACAATGTACAGTCTGATCACTGGGGGAGGGGAGACTGAGGAAATGTTAATGGAACCTTCTATTGATGGGGGATGGTGTCAGCCGGTCTCTGAATACAAATCTTAAAGAATCCCCCCACAATGGACGATGATCCTCCCCCCACAATGGACGATGACCCTCCCCCCACAATGGACGATGACCCTCCCCCCACAATGGACGATGACCCTCCCCCCCACAATGGACGATGACCCTCCCCCCACAATGGACGATGACCCTCCCCCCCACAATGGACGATGACCCTCCCCCGAGCATCGATGGATTATGGCTCCTCCTACCTGTTCATCTCCTCCAGGCAGTCCGTGGCGAAGAAGAAGCTCTTGATTTTCGGGTGACACGCTTTGAAGGCGCTGCGGAGAAAACAACAAAATATTTCTCATTTCATCACTTTAAAGGAAACGTTCCGAGGGGGCGGGGCAATGTATCCAGAGGGATTCTACAGACTAACATGTCATTGGTGGAATGTTACAATGTTACTATCACTCCGCCCAGCTCTGCTGAATGACAGAGGCCACACCTCCCTGCTCTGCTGAATGACAGAGGCCACACCCCCTAGCCCTGCTCTGCTGAATGACATAGGCCACACCTCCCTGCTCTGCTGAATGACAGAGGCCACACCCCCTAGCCCTGCTCTGCTGAATGACAGAGGCCACACCTCCCAGCTCTGCTGAATGACAGAGGCCACACCTCCCAGCTCTGCTGAATGACAGAGGCCACACCTCCCAACTCTGCTGAATGACAGAGGCCACACCTCCCAGCTCTGCTGAATGACAGAGGCCACACCCCCAGCTCTGCTGAATGACAGAGGCCACACCTCCCAGCTCTGCTGAATGACATAGGCCACACCTCCCAGCTCTGCTGAATGACAGGCCACACCCCTCGTCCCACTGACTGACATCCCTGCACCCCGCTGTATGCGGGGGATGGAAGCTGCACAACTCATCTGTCTACTTACTGTTTCCTCCGACATTCGATGGCGCGATCGATCCTGAACTCCGGGAGGCTGATGAACCCCTCCGCCTTCTCATCCTGGAAATCAGACAAACAGATCGTCACTTCTCCCATCCATGGAGGGCCGATCCCTACGTGTATCTCTCTCTCTCCCGTCTGATCAATGTTTATAAACAATGTTACTTTGTATCTCTCTCTCCCGTCTGATCAATGTTTATAAACAATGTTACTTTGTATCTCTCTATCTCCCGTCTGATCAATGTTTATAAACAATGTTACTTTGTATCTCTATCTCCCGTCTGATCAATGTTTATAAACAATGTTACTTTGTATCTCTCTCTCTCCCGTCTGATCAATGTTTATAAACAATGTTACTTTGTATCTCTCTATCTCCTGTCTGATCAATGTTTATAAACAATGTTACTTTGTATCTCTCTATCTCCCATCTGATCAATGTTTATAAACAATGTTACTTTGTATCTCTCTCTCCTGTCTGATCAATGTTTATAAACAATGTTACTTTGTATCTCTCTCTCTCCCGTCTGATCAATGTTTATAAACAATGTTACTTTGTATCTCTCTCTCCTGTCTGATCAATGTTTATAAACAATGTTACTTTGTATCTCTCTCTCTCCCGTCTGATCAATGTTTATAAACAATGTTACTTTGTATCTCTCTATCTCCCGTCTGATCAATGTTTATAAACAATGTTACTTTGTATCTCTCTATCTCCCGTCTGATCAATGTTTATAAACAATGTTACTTTGTATCTCTTTATCTCCTGTCTGATCAATGTTTATAAACAATGTTACTTTGTATCTCTATCTCCCGTCTGATCAATGTTTATAAACAATGTTACTTTGTATCTCTCTATCCCCCGTCTGATCAATGTTTATAAACAATGTTACTTTGTATCTCTCTATCTCCCGTCTGATCAATGTTTATAAACAATGTTACTTTGTATCTCTCTATCTCCCGTCTGATCAATGTTTATAAACAATGTTACTTTGTATCTCTCTATCTCCCGTCTGATCAATGTTTATAAACAATGTTACTTTGTATCTCTCTCCTGTCTGATCAATGTTTATAAACAATGTTACTTTGTATCTCTCTATCTCCCGTCTGATCAATGTTTATAAACAATGTTACTTTGTATCTCTCTATCTCCCGTCTGATCAATGTGTATAAACAATGTTACTTTGTATCTCTCTATCTCCCGTCTGATCAATGTTTATAAACAATGTTACTTTGTATCTCTCTATCTCCCGCCTGATCAATGTTTATAAACAATGTTACTTTGTATCTCTCTATCTCCCATCTGATCAATGTTTATAAACAATGTTACTTTGTATCTCTCCATCTCCTGTCTGATCAATGTTTATAAACAATGTTACTTTGTATCTCTCTCTCTCCCGTCTGATCAATGTTTATAAACAATGTTACTTTGTATCTCTATCTCCTGTCTGATCAATGTTTATAAACAATGTTACTTTGTATCTCTCTATCTCCCGTCTGATCAATGTTTATAAACAATGTTACTTTGTATCTCTCTATCTCCCGTCTGATCAATGTTTATAAACAATGTTACTTTGTATCTCTCTCTCTCCCGTCTGATCAATGTTTATAAACAATGTTACTTTGTATCTCTTTATCTCCCGTCTGATCAATGTTTATAAACAATGTTACTTTGTATCTCTCTCTCTCCTGTCTGATCAATGTTTATAAACAATGTTACTTCCTATCTCTCTATCTCCCGTCTGATCAATGTTTATAAACAATGTTACTTTGTATCTCTATCTCCCGTCTGATCAATGTTTATAAACAATGTTACTTTGTATCTCTCTCTCTCCCGTCTGATCAATGTGTATAAACAATGTTACTTTGTATCTCTCTATCTCCCGTCTGATCAATGTTTATAAACAATGTTACTTTGTATCTCTATCTCCCGTCTGATCAATGTTTATAAACAATGTTACTTTGTATCTCTCTATCTCTCCCGTCTGATCAATGTTTATAAACAATGTTACTTTGTATCTCTATCTCCTGTCTGATCAATGTTTATAAACAATGTTACTTTGTATCTCTCTATCTCCCGTCTGATCAATGTTTATAAACAATGTTACTTTGTATCTCTCTATCTCCCGTCTGATCAATGTTTATAAACAATGTTACTTTGTATCTCTCTCCTGTCTGATCAATGTTTATAAACAATGTTACTTTGTATCTCTATCTCCCGTCTGATCAATGTTTATAAACAATGTTACTTTGTATCTCTCTCCCGTCTGATCAATGTTTATAAACAATGTTACTTTGTATCTCTCTATCTCCCGTCTGATCAATGTTTATAAACAATGTTACTTTGTATCTCTCTCTCTCCCGTCTGATCAATGTTTATAAACAATGTTACTTTGTATCTCTATCTCCCGTCTGATCAATGTTTATAAACAATGTTACTTTGTATCTCTCTATCTCCCGTCTGATCAATGTTTATAAACAATGTTACTTTGTATCTCTCTATCTCCCGTCTGATCAATGTGTATAAACAATGTTACTTTGTATCTCTCTATCTCCCGTCTGATCAATGTTTATAAACAATGTTACTTTGTATCTCTCTATCTCCCGTCTGATCAATGTGTATAAACAATGTTACTTTGTATCTCTCTATCTCCCGTCTGATCAATGTTTATAAACAATGTTACTTTGTATCTCTCTATCTCCCGTCTGATCAATGTTTATAAACAATGTTACTTTGTATCTCTCTATCTCTCCCGTCTGATCAATGTTTATAAACAATGTTACTTTGTATCTCTCTATCTCCTGTCTGATCAATGTTTATAAACAATGTTACTTTGTATCTCTCTATCTCCCGTCTGATCAATGTTTATAAACAATGTTACTTTGTATCTCTCTCTCTTGTCTGATCAATGTTTATAAACAATGTTACTTTGTATCTCTCTATCTCCCGTCTGATCAATGTTTATAAACAATGTTACTTTGTATCTCTCTATCTCCCGTCTGATCAATGTTTATAAACAATGTTACTTTGTATCTCTCTATCTCCCGCCTGATCAATGTTTATAAACAATGTTACTTTGTATCTCTCTCTCTCCCGTCTGATCAATGTTTATAAACAATGTTACTTTGTATCTCTCTCTCTCCCGTCTGATCAATGTTTATAAACAATGTTACTTTGTATCTCTCTATCTCCCGTCTGATCAATGTTTATAAACAATGTTACTTTGTATCTCTCTCTCTCCCGTCTGATCAATGTTTATAAACAATGTTACTTTGTATCTCTATCCCCCGTCTGATCAATGTTTATAAACAATGTTACTTTGTATCTCTCTCTCTCCCGTCTGATCAATGTTTATAAACAATGTTACTTTGTATCTCTCTCTCTCCCGTCTGATCAATGTTTATAAACAATGTTACTTTGTATCTCTCTATCTCCCGTCTGATCAATGTTTATAAACAATGTTACTTTGTATCTCTTTATCTCCCGTCTGATCAATGTTTATAAACAATGTTACTTTGTATCTCTCTCTCTCCTGTCTGATCAATGTTTATAAACAATGTTACTTTGTATCTCTCTCTCTCCCGTCTGATCAATGTTTATAAACAATGTTACTTTGTATCTCTCTATCTCCCGTCTGATCAATGTTTATAAACAATGTTACTTTGTATATCTCTCTCCCGTCTGATCAATGTTTATAAACAATGTTACTTTGTATCTCTATCTCCCGTCTGAGCAATGTTTATAAACAATGTTACTTTGTATCACTCTATCTCCCGTCTGATCAATGTTTATAAACAATGTTACTTTGTATCTCTCTATCTCCCGTCTGATCAATGTTTATAAACAATGTTACTTTGTATCTCTCTCTCCTGTCTGATCGATGTTTATAAACAATGTTACTTTGTATCTCTCTCTCTCCCGTCTGATCAATGTTTATAAACAATGTTACTTTGTATCTCTCTCTCCCGTCTGATCAATGTTTATAAACAATGTTACTTTGTATCTCTCTCTCTCCCGTCTGATCAATGTTTATAAACAATGTTACTTTGTATCTCTATCTCCCGTCTGATCAATGTTTATAAACAATGTTACTTTGTATCTCTCTATCTCCCGTCTGATCAATGTTTATAAACAATGTTACTTTGTATCTCTCTCTCTCCCGTCTGATCAATGTTTATAAACAATGTTACTTTGTATCTCTATCTCCCGTCTGATCAATGTTTATAAACAATGTTCCTTTGTATCTCTTTATCAGACAGTGAGGAGGGATTGGATTGACCCCTGGCAGTGACTCACGTTCTGATTGGTGTACCAGTAGAGGGCGGAGTCCTTCAGGATGAACCAATACTTCTTCCACTTCTGGGTGAAATATCCCTTGGCGTCCTTCTTCTTCCACAGCCATCCCTCGCAGTCGCCGTGGCCGAGATCCTTGCAGGAAATCCTCCGCCGGCTGCCGCTGGTCAGCGAATTTCCTGGCATCAGAAGGAGAAGAAAATCTTCACTTTGATACAAAATATCTTTTCAGTTCTTAGGAAATTATTATTGAAGTGGAATTTCAGAGTTTTACCTTTGGATCTTTTTTTGGTTTTTACCCTCAGAGATGCGTAATGGAAAGACTGGAAGAGAAGAGATTAGAGGGAGGAGTCACTGAGCGCCCAATCAGCATACAATACATCACTTCCTGTCCATCAATATTACAACAAGATATACATCAGGGTCCCTCCCAGTTTTATCACATACTAGCTGAATACCCGGCGTTGCCCGGTCTTCCTATCTTAACCTTTTGGGGAGGAAAATCATAGTAATATAAATATACCCATCTTTTATATAAGGGTGTAGGTAAGGGTTAACCACTTAAGCCCCGGACCAATATGCAGCCTAAAGACCCAAGGTGTTTTTACAGTTCGGGACTGCGTCGCTTTAACAGACAATTGCGCGGTCGTGCGACGTGGCTCCCAAACAAAATTGGCGTCCTTTTTTCCCCACAAATAGAGCTTTCTTTTGGTGGTATTTGATCACATCTGCGGTTTTTAGTTTTTGCGCTATAAACAAAAATAGAGCGACAATTTTGAAAAAAAAGCAATATTTTTTACTTTTTGCTGTAATAAATATCCCCCAAAAACATATATAAAAACATTTTTTTTCCTCAGTTTAGGCCGATACGTATTCTTCTACCTATTTTTAGTAAAAAAAATCGCAATAAGCGTTTATCGATTGGTTTGCGCAAAATTTATAGTGTTTACAAAATAGGGGATAGTTTTATTGCATTTTTATTATTTTTTTTTTTTTTACTACTAATGGCGGCGATCAGCAATTTTTTTCGTGACTGCGACATTATGGCGGACACTTCGGACAATTTTGACACATTTTTGGGACCATTGTCATTTTCACAGCAAAAAATGCATTTAAATTGCATTCTTTATTGTGAAAATGACAGTTGCAATTTGGGAGTTAACCACAGGGGGCGCTGTAGGAGTTAGGGTTCACCTTGTGTGTGTTTACAACTGTTTGGGGGTGTGGCTGTAGGAATGACGTCATCGATCGTGTCTTCCCTATAAAGGGAATGACGCGATCGATGCGCCGCCACAGTGAAGCACGGGGAAGTCGTGTTTACACACGGCTCTCCCCGTTCTTCAGCTCCGGGGAGCGATCGCGACGGAGCGGCTATAAACAAATAGCCGCGCCGTGGTCCCGGAACGCTCCCCGAGCGGACCCAAACTCCGCATGTAGCGGGGGGGGTCCCGATCGGACCCCCCACCCGCTAATAGGCGAGGACATACGTGTACGCCCATGTGCCTGTACGTGCCATATTGTGGACGTATATGTACATGCGGGGGTCGGGAACTGGTTAATGTAACTGTCATATATTTTTATTTGGCATATAAGTAATATGTGTAGCAGGTATTATTGAAATATCTCCAGGCGTACAGAAGTTATGTGGGAACAAAAACCCCGCCCCTCACAAATGGGGGGAGATAAGGGATAAAGTAACTATCCTATAGTGTAAGTGGACATATAAGTAACATGTGACCAAGTGTTATGGAAATATCTACAGCCGTTTGGAAGTTATGAAGTAACATGTATTTCCCATAGAGTTGAATGGGACTTTAAAGAAAAACCCCGACCATGGCAAATGGGGGAGGGTAAGGGTTAAACCACCTATCCTATGTTTGTTGCTGACATATAAGTAACATGTGTGCCAAGTTTCATGTTCATATCTTTAGCCGTTTGGACGTGATGCTGGAACATACATACATACACACACGTTGAGTTTTATATAGATAGATTGAGTTTGAGGGGGGGGGGGGGGGTGTAACATCCATACCGCTATGTCCCTTGGTACATGTGTGAGGGGGGTTGAAGGGAGGATGGAGGGGTGAAGAGGGCAATGAGGGGGGTTAAGAGGGGTGAGGAGGTTGAAGGGAGGGAGAGGGGTTGAAGGGAGGATAAGGGGGGTGAAGAGGGCAAGGAGGGAGGGTGGAGGGGTGAAGCGGGGGGGGGGGGTGAAGAGGGTGAGTGGGGTGAGGGGGAGGTAGGTCTGGGTGTCCTCGGCATGGTATTTGAAGTTACCACTGGAGAGATAATAGGAGGGACCCCAAGGACGGAACTTTGGGGTACCCCAACAGAGGGGAGGGGGTGTTGTAGGCGACACTGAGAGGAGGAGTCCCAGGAGAGAGCGGAATCACGGAGGCTGAGGGGGTGGAGTTTGTTGAGGTCCATGTGGCAAAAATAGACTAAAAACAACATTATAAATATTTTTTCACCTCTTTTTTTATCTCATTCCCTCGGCTGCATGAGAGGTGGGGGGAGGAGAAACAGCAGCACACTGATCTTCCCAGTAACTGGCTGTGTGGGGGAGGTGTCAGGACAAGTCTGATCATTGGAAGAGAGCAGGCTGAGTTCCCAGCACAGCTAGAGAACTGACCACGCTGTGCTCTCCTGTCTAGTGTGGTCAGATTGAATAGGAAAGCAGAGGGACTGGCAGGGATTTCACACAAGGGGAAGAGGAGGTGTCCCTATACAAGTACCTGGGGGAGGGGGAGGTGTCCCTATACAAGTACCTGGGGGAGGTGTCCCTATACAAGTACCTGGGGGAGGGGGAGGTGTCCCTATACAAGTACGTGGGGGAGGTGTCCCTATACAAGTACATGGGGGAGGGGGAGGTGTCCCTATACAAGTACGTGGGGGAGGTGTCCCTATACAAGTACCTGGGGGAGGGGGAGGTGTCCCTATACAAGTACCTGGGGGAGGGGGAGGTGTCCCTATACATGGGGGAGGGGGAGGTGTCCCTATACAAGTACATGGGGGAGGGGGAGGTGTCCCTATACAAGTACGTGGGGGAGGTGTCCCTATACAAGTACCTGGGGGAGGGGGAGGTGTCCCTATACAAGTACCTGGGGGAGGTGTCCCTATACAAGTACCTGGGGGAGGGGGAGGTGTCCCTATACAAGTACATGGGGGAGGGGAGGTGTCCCTATACAAGGGGGGGAGGGGGAGGTGTCCCTATACAAGTACCTGGGGGAGGGGGAGGTGTCCCTATACAAGTACCTGGGGGAGGGGGAGGCGTCCCTATACAAGGGGGGGAGGGGGAGGTGTCCCTATACAAGTACGTGGGGGAGGTGTCCCTATACAAGTACCTGGGGGAGGGGGAGGTGTCCCTATACAAGTACCTGGGGGAGGTGTCCCTATACAAGTACCTGGGGGAGGGGGAGGTGTCCCTATACATGGGGGAGGGGGAGGTGTCCCTATACAAGTACATGGGGGAGGGGGAGGTGTCCCTATACAAGTACGTGGGGGAGGTGTCCCTATACAAGTACCTGGGGGAGGGGGAGGTGTCCCTATACAAGTACGTGGGGGAGGTGTCCCTATACAAGTACATGGGGGAGGGGAGGTGTCCCTATACAAGTACATGGGGGAGGTGTCCCTATACAAGTACCTGGGGGAGGGGGAGGTGTCCCTATACAAGTACATGGGGGAGGGGTAGGTGTCCCTATACAAGTACCTGGGGGAGGTGTCCCTATACAAGTACCTGGGGGAGGGGGAGGTGTCCCTATACAAGTACATGGGGGAGGGGTAGGTGTCCCTATACAAGTACATGGGGGAGGTGTCCCTATACAAGTACCTGGGGGAGGGGGAGGTGTCCCTATACAAGTACATGGGGGAGGGGTAGGTGTCCCTATACAAGTACCTGGGGGAGGGGGAGGTGTCCCTATACAAGTACATGGGGGAGGGGTAGGTGTCCCTATACAAGTACCTGGGGGAGGGGGAGGTGTCCCTATACAAGTACCTGGGGGAGGGGGAGGTGTCCCTATACAAGTACATGGGGGAGGGGGAGGTGTCCCTATACAAGTACATGGGGAGGGGGAGGTGTCCCTATACAAGTACATGGGGGAGGTGTCCCTATACAAGTACATGGGGGAGGGGGAACAGGAAGTGTCGGGGGAACTTCTTTTTATAATGAGATCCGTTACATTATAAGACGTTCCCTTCCCCCGCCGACGCACATCCAAGCAGTCCTTGAAAACGATTGTTCTGCTTTGATCTCCACATCTCGCTGCATCTACATTTGTGCGTCGGTGACGTTCCCCCCGAAACGCGATAAAAGAGCGTGGAATGAAAGGCGAGGGGAAGCGTTTGATGCGTCTCATTACGCGTCTTATCAGCGGCTCGTCCTTCACTCATTACATCCAACAATAAAGGAGCGCCGCTAATTACCGACTCCTCGCCCAGATTCCTCAATCACGCGGCTCGGCGGGGACTGGAGAGCGTTTATGGAGGCGTCCATCGAAGGGCCCCCGGCGCAGAGGACTGTCACTTCCTATTGACCCCGAAGCCTCGTCAGACTCCTGGTGGCCGACTCCAGGGACTTCCATTTTTTGGGGGATGTAGACGTGGGCTTCCATCTTTTTAGGATGGAAAAGTTGGCTTCCATTCTTGGGGTGCAAACGTGGACTTCCATTCTTGGGGTGCAAAAGTGGACTTCCATTCTTTGGGGTGCAAAAGTGGACTTCCATTCTTTGGGGTGCAAAAGAGGACTTCCATTCTTAGGGGTGCAAAAGAGGACTTCTATTCTTTGGAGTGCAAACGTGGACTTCCATTCTTGGGGTGCAAAAGTTGGCTTCCATTTTTTGAGGGATGCAGACATTGGCTTCCATCTTTTTAGGATGGAAAAGTTGGCTTCCATGTTTTGGGGTGCAAAAGTGGACTTCCATTTTTAGGGTGCAAAAGTGACTTCCATTTTTTGGGGTGCAAAAGTTGGCTAAATTTTTTGGGGTGCAAAAGTTGGCTTCATTTTTTGAGGGATGCAGATGTTGGCTTCCATCTTTTTAGGATGGAAAAGTGACCTCCATTTTTTTGGGGTGCAAACATTGGCTTCCATGTTTTTGGGGTGTTCTTTTGTTTGTGGACTTTCTTTGCATGAGTACCGCTGTTTCGGGGGATGTACAGAAAGCGTTGCCTTCGTTTGTGTTACCCTTACCCTGCCCCCCCCGGTGTTTGTGTTGCCCTCACCCTGCCCCCCCCGGTGTTTGTGTTGCCCTTACCCTGCCCCCCCCGGTGTCTGTGTTGCCCTTACCCTGCCCCCCCCCCCCCAGTGTCTGTGTTGCCCTCACCCCCCCCCCCCCCCGGTGTTTGTGTTGCCCTCACCCTGCCCCCGATATACAGAACAATAATCTGCATTTTACGAGGTTGGCAACCGCTGACCTGGCAGGATGGAATCTCTACGAACCCTTCGGGGGTCTTCCGCCTCCAGCCCGCCGCGCACATCACCTCGGGATCGCGTCAGCACATTTCCCGTAAATATAATGAATATTAAGCCGTTAGAAATGAAAAGGAGGCGATGGCAGGACGCGGCACAGCGAGCGCTCGCCATCCCATTTCTCACGCTCGGCCCGGGCGCCGCAAACTGGCAGAAAGAAGCAGAAAATCCGCCATTAATATTTAATAAAGACTTCTGGGGGGGAAAAGATTCTAATTAAACCGCGGCAATTAAGAGATTTCTCTTCTGCTGTGCGGCACCGAGGCGGCCGAGCGGAAAGCTGGCGAGGTCTGGGAGGACGCCAAGTTCCAAGGACGCGGGCAGCGACTGGCGGGTCAAACATCATCTACTTACTGCGGCCGGTGTGGGCAAAGTGTCTGCCGTTCCATCACGTACACCGGACTAATATCAGCTGCTGTGCTCTGGAGGTACATGGAGGGCAGCACTATGGGGGAGGGGGAATCGAGAATCTGATGCTGGACCTTCGTCATGTTCCTCCACCCCAAACTCCTCATCCATGTCTTCATGGACCTTAGTCATGTTCCTCCACCCCAAACTCCCTCCTCCATGTCTTCATGGACCTTAGTCATGTTCCTCTCCCCCAAACTCTCTCCTCCATGTCTTCATGGACCTTAGTCAAGTTCCTCCACCCCAAACTCCCTCCTCCGTGTCTTCATGGACCTTAGTCATGTTCCTCCACCCCAAACTCCTCCTCCATGTCTTCATGGACCTTAGTCATGTTCCTCCTCCCCAAACTCCCTCCTCCATGTCTTCATGGACCTTAGTCATGTTCCTCCACCCCAAACTCCCTCCTCCATGTCTTCATGGACCTTAGTCATGTTCCTCCACCCCAAACTCCTCCTCCATGTCTTCATGGACCTTAGTCATGTTCCTCCACCCCAAACTCCCTCCTCCATGTCTTCATGGACCTTAGTCATGTTCCTCCACCCCAAACTCCTCCTCCATGTCTTCATGGACCTTAGTCATGTTCCTCTCCCCCAAACTCTCTCCTCCATGTCTTCATGGACCTTAGTCAAGTTCCACCACCCCAAACTCCCTCCTCCGTGTCTTCATGGACCTTAGTCATGTTCCTCCACCCCAAACTCTTCCTCCATGTCTTCATGGACCTTAGTCATGTTCCTCCTCCCCAAACTCCCTCATCCATGTCTTCATGGACCTTAGTCATGTTCCTCCACCCCAAACTCTCTCCTCCATGTCTTCATGGACCTTAGTCATGTTCCTCCACCCCAAACTCGCTCCTCCATGTCTTCATGGACCTTAGTCAAGTTCCTCCACCCCAAACTCCCTCATCCGTGTCTTCATGGACCTTAGGCATGTTCCTCCACCCCAAACTCTCTCCTCCATGTCTTCATGGACCTTAGTCATGTTCCTCCACCCCAAACTCGCTCCTCCATGTCTTCATGGACCTTAGTCATGTTCCTCCACCCCAAACTCGCTCCTCCATGTCTTCATGGACCTTAGTCATGTTCCTCCACCCCAAACTCGCTCCTCCATGTCTTCATGGACCTTAGTCATGTTCCTCCACCCCAAACTCCCTCCTCCATGTCTTCATGGACCTTAGTCATGTTCCTCCACCCCAAACTCCTCCTCCATGTCTTCATGGACCTTAGTCATGTTCCTCCACCCCAAACTCCCTCCTCCATGTCTTCATGGACCTTAGTCATGTTCCTCCACCCCAAACTCGCTCCTCCATGTCTTCATGGACCTTAGTCATGTTCCTCCTCCCCAAACTCCCTCATCCATGTCTTCATGGACCTTAGTCATGTTCCTCCACCCCAAACTCCCTCCTCCATGTCTTCATGGACCTTAGTCATGTTTCTCCTCCCCAAACTCCCTCATCCATGTCTTCATGGACCTTAGTCATGTTCCTCCACCCCAAACTCCCTCCTCCATGTCTTCATGGACCTTAGTCATGTTCCTCCTCCCCAAACTCCCTCATCCATGTCTTCATGGACCTTAGTCATGTTCCTCCACCCCAAACTCCCTCCTCCATGTCTTCATGGACCTTGCTTTGTGCTCTGGTGGGCAGTCATGTTGGAACAGGAAGGGGCCGTCCCCAAACTCCTCCCACAAAGTTGGGAGGATCAAATTGTCCAGAATGTCTTGGTATGGCGACGCCTTAAGACTTCCCTTCACTGGAACTAAGGGGCCAACCCAACCCCTGAAAAACAACCCCGCACCATAATCCCCCCTCCCCCAAATGATTTGGACCAGTGCTATACAGCAGTGGTCTCCAAACTGTGGCCCAAGGGGGGTAGATGCGGCCCCTTGATTGCCTTTATGGAACTGTTCCCCCCACAGATACAAGGCCCTATTCCTTCCACTGACCGTTTCCAGTATGAAGCGATCGTAGTCACTTTTTCGGGATCGAATGACAGGTCCTCTTATCCTTTGTACTTCCTATTCTAAGTACATTGAGAAGGGACGCCGATCATCTAGTAGAACGTCTTCCCTTGGCCGTGACCTTTGAAGGACCTTCTTGGTGGCGGCCCATCGAGCGGATAACGGTTCTGGTCGCCTCCTCCATTATCTGTGCCGGATCTTCCATGAATGGAGTTTGGGTGTTGCGTAACGCTCGTGTGACGCCGAGGAGCGCCTTCCCTCTGGTTGACCTTCCAGTGAAGCTGAAGTAGTTTGTATAGATTGCCGGGCTCAGCCGGGACGGCACTTATCACATTACTCCGGCTTGTCTGACTCCGAATGGTGAATTATTCATCCCGCCGAGGTCCGAGAGCAACGGCCGGGGGGAGGGGGACGCTCCACTGCCGGCAACATCCACCGTCGCCGATAATCCTCCCAATCGTAGTCTTCTCTCCTCTCGGGATTCTCTCGGTTTACTCCGAACCATCTCCTCCTTTCCAGCCATTCCCTCCATACAGAACGATCCCCGGGGAGGGGGGGGGGGGGGTAAGGGGCGTGGCCTGGATCTTCATTACCGGGGTTCGGTGAGGACTCTGGAGGCCGTGTTCTCCCGGTAATGGTTCAGCACGTAGGACTATGAGATGTGAAGGCCAAGAGGACGAGCCGGGAGGTTATGGTGAAAGATCTCCGTTCCGTCCTTCTCACTGTATACAGAGTGTGACGGGAGGCACTACGGGTGGGGGGCCCCCGGAGACTTTGGGAGGGGGGCCCCTGGAGACTTTGGGAGGGGGGCCCCGAAAAAGATGTCCTGGTTGTAATACGCGGCTATAATATCCGATATCTACATTCAGACCGGGAGGAAGCGGTATCAAGCCTCTATATATGGTGCCTGGAGAAAGTATTCATACCCCTCTATAGACAGTGCCTGGAAAAAGTATTCATACCCCTCTATATACAGAGACAGGAAAAAGTATTCATACCCCTCTATATACAGAGACAGGAAAAAGTATTCATACCCCTCTATACACAGAGCCTGGAAAAAGTATTCATACCCCTCTATAGACAGAGCCTGGAAAAAGTATTCATACCCCTCTATAGACAGAGCCTGGAAAAAGTATTCATACCCCTCTATAGACAGTGCCTGGAAAAAGTATTCATACCCCTCTATAGACAGAGCCTGGAAAAAGTATTCATACCCCTCTATATAGAGACAGGAAAAAGTATTCATACCCCTCTATATACAGAGACAGGAAAAAGTATTCATACCCCTCTATATACAGTGACAGGAAAAAGTATTCATACCCCTCTATACACAGAGACAGGAAAAAGTATTCATACCCCTCTATATACAGAGACAGGAAAAAGTATTCATACCCCTCTATATACAGAGCCTGGATAAAGTATTCATACCCCCTCTGTATACAGAGCCTGGATAAAGTATTCATACCCCCTCTGTATACAGTGCGAGAAGCCCCGGAATGCGTGTGGTGTGAACTGGCCCTGAAAAGAAAAAAAAAAAAAACATCTGGACCGCAGCCAGAAACGCAAAAAAAACAACGCAATGGGACGTGCAAAAAACGCACATGCAGGAACGTATCTCGAGGACGTTTTTGGGGTGTGAAGAAGCCCTTCGAGTTTTTGGGAATCACTGATCTGCAATAAGTATGTAGCCAGTGAAGTCAGAGGGACTGCAAAATGTATTGCTGCCTGACACAGCCAGGCAAACTGCATTTTCGGTGAACGCATTTTCCTTTTCAGTCACGTCATTCTTCCAGTATTCTGCATGGAGGAGGGGCTCAGAGAACGGGGGCGGGGTGATGGGCTCAGAGAACGGGGGCGGGGTGATGGGCTCAGAGAATGGGGGGCGGGGTGATGGGCGGGAATTTTACCTTCCTCATCGATGTGTTTCCCTGACGCTCCACCGCAGAACTCGAATATCTGGAAGAGGAAACAAATCTTCAGAATAAAGAGATTTCATACAATGTAACAAGTCAGGCTCCACCCACAAGTGATCTCCCCGTTATAGGCGGAGTCTATTACGGGAGGGGGGCAAAACACCCCCCCCCCCCCAATGTGCCATAAAAACCAGCTCAGCTCTCCCGTCTGATCAATGTTTATAAAGCATACACAGTACACAGAGCACACCCAGCATACACAGTACACAGAGCACACCCAGCATGCACAGAGCAAACCCAGCATACACAGCGCACAGAGCATACACAGAGCACACCCAGCATACACAGAGCACACCCAGCATACACAGAGCACACCCAGCATACACAGAGCAAACCCAGCATACACAGAGCACACCCAGCATACATAGTGCACAGAGCACACCCAGCATACACAGAGCACACCCAGCATACACAGTATACAGACCACACCCAGCATACACAGAGCACACCCAGCATAAAAACAGTACACAGAGCACACCAGGCATACACATAGCACACCCAGCATACATAGTGCACATAGCATACACAGTACACACCCAGCATACACAGTACACAGAGCACACCCAACATACACAGAGCACACCCAGCATACACAGAGCACACCCAGCATACACAGAGCACACCCAGCATACACAGAGCACACCCAGCATACACAGAGCACACCCAGCATACACAGAGCACACCCAGCATACACAGAGCACACCCAGCATACACAGTACACAGAGCACACCCAGCATACACAGAGCACACCCAGCATACACAGTACACAGAGCACACCCAGCATACACAGTACACAGAGCACACCCAGCATACACAGAGCACACCCAGCATACACAGTACACAGAGCACACCCAGCATACACAGAGCACACCCAGCATACATAGTGCACAGAGCACACCCAGCATACACAGAGCACACCCAGCATACACAGTATACAGACCACACCCAGCATACACATAGCACACCCAGCATAAAAACAGTACACAGAGCACACCCAGCATACACATAGCACACCCAGCATACACAGAGCACACCCAGCATACATAGTGCACATAACATACACAGTACACACCCAGCATACACAGTACACAGAGCACACCCAGCATACATAGTGCACATAGCGTACACACCCAGCATACACAGTACACAGAGCACACCCAACATACACAGAGCACACCCAGCATACACAGAGCACACCCAGCATACACAGTACACAGAGCAAACCCAGCATACACAGTACACAGAGCATACACAGAGCATACACAGTACACAGAGCACACCCAGCATACACAGAGCACACCCAGCATACACAGAGCACACCCAGCATACACAGAGCACACCCAGCATGCACAGAGCACACCCAGCATACACAGAGCACACCCAGCATACACAATATACAGACCACACCCAGCATACACAGAGCACACCCAGCATACACAGTACACAGAGCACACCCAGCATACACAGAGCACACCCAGCATACACAGAGCACACCCAGCATACACAATACACAGACCACACCCAGCATACACAGAGCACACCCAGCATACGCAGCGCACAGAGCACACCCAGCATAAACAGTACACAGAGCACACCTAGCATACACAGAGCACACCCAGCATACACAATACACAGACCACACCCAGCATACACAGAGCACATCCAGCATACACAGAGCACACCCACCATACAAAGTACACAGCACCCAGCATATACTGTACACAGAGCACATATACAATACACAGAGCACACATCATACACAGCACATGCAGCATACACAACAGGATACATAGTACAGAATGCCCACAGCATACAGAGTCCCCAATATTCACAGCACAGAGCACACAACACACATCATCCACAGCACAGAGCACACCACACATCATACACAGCACAGAGGACACATGGGGCTTGGGGTCCATGCAGCACCCACAGTGCAGTGATCATAATTGATACATATTGATAACTCCGTATTTACAGTAAATAAGTTTGTATTGAGGAAAGTGTTGTGTCCCCCATAATACCGGATAGTGGGGGGATGGGTGGTACTCAGATTGTGTCCCCCATAATGTGGATGGCGGGGGATGGGTGGAACTCGGATTGTGTCCCCCATAATAGCGGATGGCGGGGGATGGGGGGTACTCGGATTGTGTCCCCCATAATACCGGATGGTGGGGGATGGGGGGTACTCGGATTGTGTCCCCCATAATACCGGATGGTGGGGGATGGGTGGTACTCGGATTGTGTTAGTGAGGAGTCATAACGAATCAGACAGATTTCTGAACCCGAACGTTTATAAATCCGATCCCTGGACAGCAGAGACCACCATAAAATCCAATGACAGCTGTGCCCCCCCCCCCCCCACACACACAGGCCCCGGATGGGAGCTCATCACTCCAATCAATAAATAGGATAGAGAATAGAAAGACGATTGGATTACCTCTCGGTGTCTCCCCCGATCGTGTCCGTCGCTCTCTGGAAAACATAAAATGAAGAACGATCAGCAATGTGAGGAGAGAAGAAAAGAGAAGAAAAAGTGAAGTGAGACAACAAAATGGTGAGAAGATTGTGACAGAGGAGCGCTGTGCGCGTCCAGGAAGTGCCAGAGAGCGTGTGACCACACGAGGCTGATCTGTGTGCGCAACCAGCCAGGGCCACACGTCTGCAATCCATCTCCCCTTACCAATTCGTTTTTAGATTAAATTCGACAGAAACATCCAAATTAATGAAATAATCTTTTGTGGAGGGCAAAAAACAAATTTTCAGAAAGAACGAAAATCCTAAAATTTAGAAAATTCAAAAATCCAAAGAATTCGTGAAATTGATGACATTCCGATCATTGGCCCAGATTCAGTAAGCAATTGCGCCTGCGTAACCATAGTTACGCAGCGCAATTGCTGACTTGCGCCGGCGTAACGTGTTCTCCTGATTCAGAGAACTCGTTACGCCGACTGCAGCCTAAAATCTGTGTGGCATAAGGCTCTTATGCCCGCATATCTTAGGCTGCATTCTTGCGTTGGCCGCTAGGGGGCGCTCCCATTGTGGTCAGCGTATAGTATGCAAATTGCATACTAACGCCAATTCACAATGTTGCGCAAGCCCTGCGTACGCAAGGTACGGAGTTTCCGTACGGCATCTTTAGCGCAAGGCTGCCCCTTCTAATAGCAGGGGCAGCCAATGCTAAAGTATACCCGCCGTTCCCGCGTCGTGAAATTTGAATTTCACGCCGTTTGCGTAAGTGATACGTGAATGGCGCTGGACGCCATTCACGTTCACTTGGAAGCAAATGACGTCCTTGCGACGTCATTTGCCGCAATGCACGTCGGGAAAGTTTCCCGACGGCGCATGCGCTTTACGATCGGCGTGGGATAGCGCCTAATTTAAATGATTCCCACCTCCGGCGGGATCATTTACATTGCGCGCGCTTACGCCGGGCAATTTTGCCCGCGCGCCCTCGCAATTTACGGAGCTACTGCTCCGTGAATCGAGGGCAGCGCAAAATATTTGCAGGGGCGCAGGGCAAAATCGTTGTCCTGCGCCTCCGCAAATAGAGCGCAGATCTCTTTGAATCCGGGCCATTGTGTTTTCCGTATTTTCTATTCTAATTAAATTAACTTCTATTATAGTTTTTATTATTATTATTATTATTATTATTATTATATAATACATTATTAAGTTATAGGTATTGGAATTTCCTTTCAAATTATAACTAAATTAATAAGTATAATTATACGTTTATTTAGGACGGAGGACGATCGTGGAGGGCGGGGTTGGAGCACGGGGGACGGAAGACGGGGGGCGGAGGACGATCGCAGAGGGCGGGGGATGGAGGGCGGCTGCAGCAGCACCACTGTGCTAGATAGAGAAGAAATGTGAGAAGAGGAACCAATTGTGTCCAGACAGCAAAACTCCGCTGAGTGTCCGACACTCATCACCACAAATCAGAGAACTAAAAATATACAACGTATCACTCCGACAATATATATATGTTGTGTATACAATATCTGACAAAAGTAAGAAGAAAAGATTTACACAAATGAGACGGAGGGGTGTACTTTTTTTTGTCAGCTACTGTGTGTAGAGGAATGATCTTCTTTTGAAGGACCCCATCACTTCCAGGTGTCGGTGATGTCACCACTCCCAGAGGCACACGGTACTTCAGCCAACAAACCTTACAGCTGGAGACAAACCTAAACCTCAACCTGAGTCCCAACCTGAACCCCAACCTGAGTCCCAACCTGAACCCCAACCCGAGCCTAAACCTCAACCTGAGTCCCAACCTGAACCTCAACCTGAGTCCCAACCTAAACCTCAACCTGAGCCCCAACCTAAACCTCAACCTGAACCCCAACCTGAGCCTCAACCTGAGTCCCAACCTAAACCTCAACCTGAGCCCCAACCTAAACCTCAACCTGAGCCCCAACCTGAGTCCCAACCTGAGTCCCAACCTAAACCTCAACCTGAGTCCCAACCTGAACCTCAACCCGAGTCCCAACCTGAACCTCAACCTGAGTCCCAACCTAAACCCGAGTCCCAACCTGAACCCCAACCTGAGTCCCAACCTAAACCTCAACCTGAGCCCCAACCTAAACCTCAACCTGAGTCCCAACCTGAACCTCAACCTGAGTCCCAACCTAAACCTCAACCTGAGCCCCAACCTAAACCTCAACCTGAGCCCCAACCTGAGTCCCAACCTAAACCTCAACCTGAGTCCCAACCTGAACCTCAACCCGAGTCCCAACCTGAACCTCAACCTGAGTCCCAACCTAAACCCGAGTCCCAACCTGAACCTCAACCTGAGTCCCAACCTGAACCCCAACCTGAGCCTCAACCTGAACCCCAACCTGAGTCCCAACCTAAACCTCAACCTGAGCCCCAACCTAAACCCCAACCTGAACCTCAACCTGAGTCCCAACCTGAACCCCAACCTGAGCCTCAACCTGAGTCCCAACCTAAACCTCAACCTGAGCCCCAACCTAAACCTCAACCTGAGCCCCAACCTAAACCTCAACCTGAGCCCCAACCTGAGTCCCAACCTGAGTCCCAACCTAAACCTCAACCTGAGTCCCAACCTGAACCTCAACCCGAGTCCCAACCTGAACCTCAACCTGAGTCCCAACCTAAACTCGAGTCCCAACCTGAACCTCAACCTGAGTCCCAACCTGAACCTCAACCTGAGTCCCAACCTGAACCCCAACCTGAGCCTCAACCTGAGCCTCAACCTGAACCCCAACCTGAGTCCCAACCTAAACCTCAACCTGAGCCCCAACCTAAACCCCAACCTGAACCTCAACCTGAGTCCCAACCTGAACCCCAACCTGAGCCTCAACCTGAGTCCCAACCTAAACCTCAACCTGAGCCTAAACCTCAACCTGAGCCCCAACCTAAACCTCAACCTGAGCCCCAACCTAAACCCAAACCTGAGCCCCAACCTAAACCCAAACCTGAGTCCCAACCTGAACCTCAACCTGAGCCCCAACCTAAACCCCAACCTGAGCCTCAACCTGAGTCCCAACCTGAGTCCCAACCTGAACCTCAACCTGAGCCCCAACCTGAGTCCCAACCTGAGTCCCAACCTAAACCTCAACCTGAGTCCCAACCTAAACCTCAACCTGAGTCCCAACCTAAACCTCAACCTGAGCCCCAACCTGAGCCTCAACCTGAGTCCCAACCTGAGTCCCAACCTAAACCTCAACCTGAGCCCCATTAAAACCTCAACCTGAGCCCCAACCTAAAGCTCAACCTGAGTCCCAACCTCAACCTGAGCCTCAAACTGAGCCCCAACCTGAACCTCAACACGAGTCCCAACCTGAACCCCAACCTAAACCTCACCCCGAGCCTAAACCTCAACCTGAGTCCCAACCTAAATCCCAACCTAAACCTCAACCTGAGCCCCAACCTAAACCCCAACCTGAGCCTCAACCTGAGCCCCAACCTAAACCTCAACCTGAGCCCCAACCTAAACCTCAACCTGAGTCCCAACCTAAACCTCAATCTGAGTCCCAACCTAAACCCCAACCTGAGTCCAAACCTAAACACCAACTTAAACCTCAACCTGAACCTCAACTTGAACCTCAACCTGAACCCCAACCATGAGTGTCCGATCTCGGATATCACTTCTGTAGTGGAAATGTCTTCATGGTTTGGAGGAACTTCTCCCCAGAACAGATATATTTCTGTTACATAATATTTCCCTCCTGACTCAGCCCTTTCCAGATCTGTACAGAGGAAGACGCGATCCGCTGGCCGAGTTCATGGAAAGTGAGCGACACAACCTGATTGGTATTTTCAGGAAGAAAACCCAGATTTCGATTTTTTCTTAAAGGGGAAGCGCGGTGCATTACCAGCCGGCACACATCTTCCCTTCCATACTCTTATCTGTGTTTTTTGGTCAGGAGTTGGTGAAGGTGATCTGGTTCCATGTGGGCTGGATGTGAATATTATCCAGTAAAAATGTTACAGGAATTCTGTCTTTGAAATCCTAGACCTGCCGGGATTATCTGTGCGTCTATGGTATGCTCCCGGTTCTGACCCCGTGGAATATTGGGGTTGGGGCTCGGTCCTGCCTTTTTCAATGCTGGAGAGTCGTTGTGTGATGAAATTGGTGAGCAGAATATTGATGTCATATCTTCTTGTAGAAAACTTTATGCTTTTGTCAAATTTATTATACAGTGGAACCTCGGATTACGAGGATAATCCCTTCCAGGAGAATGCTTGTAATCCAAAGCACTCGCATATCAAAGCGAGTTTCCCCATAGAAGTCAATGGAAACTAAAATAATTTGTTCCGCATTGACTTTTATGGCATGCAATACCGCATGTGGCCAGAGGTACGTTTGCAATTTTTTTTAGGACGTATGTCTTACAATCAGAGTCCATAAGTCATTAAAGTGGTCCTGGTCATTACATCTTGTCAAAGTGAAAATTCTCTATTTTGGCGGACCGGCAAGGGCGTATCCCCTACGTTTGCAATTTTTTAAGGACGTATCTCTTACAGTTGCAATTTTTTTTTAGGATGTATCTCTTATGTTTAGGATTTTTTTAGTCCTCAAGTCGTTAAAATTGTCCTATCATTGTTCTGGGACCCCCAGGTGTCAGTGTCTGTGTTCCTGGATCCACTTTGTCATTCGTCAAAGTGAAAATTCTCTATTTTGACGATCTTTTTTAGGACGTATCCCTTACGTTTGCAATTTTTTTTTTTTTTTTTAGGACATATCTCCTACATTTGCTATTTTTTTTAGGACATTCAGGAGTTTTTTTAGGATGTATCTCTTACGTTCAGGAGTTTTTTTAGGATGTATCTCTTACGTTCAGGAGTTTTTTTTAGGATGTATCTCTTACGTTCAGGAGTTTTTTTAGGACATTTCTCTTACATTTGCAATTTTTTTTAGGACATTCAGGAGTTTTTTAGGATGTATCTCTTACGTTCTGAACCCTCAAGTCGTTAAAATTGTCCTATCATTGTTCTGGGACCCCCAGGTGTCAGTGTGTCATTGTTGGTGTTCCTGGATCCACTTTGTCACTCGTCAAAGTGAAAATTCTCTATTTTGACGATCTTTTTTAGGACGCATCCCTTACGTTTGCAATTTTTTTTAGGACATATCTCTTAGGCCCCGTACACACGATAGAATCCATCCGCAGATAAATCCCAGCAAATGGGTTTCTGCGGATAGATCCTATGGTGTGTACACGCCAGCAGATCTTTTTCCGCGGATAAATCTCCCCTGGGATGGATTCCAGCAGATCGGATATTTGCTGACATGCACAACAAATCCATCTGCTGGAATCCATCCCAACGGATGGATCCGCTCATCTGTACAGACTCACCGGATCCATCCGTCCAAAGGGATTCCCCGCACGCGTCGTAATGATTTGACGCATGCGTGGAATTCCTTATATGACAGCGTCGCGCCCGTCGCCGCGTCATAATCGCGACGACGGCGCGACACGTCATCGCCAGAGGATTTCCGCGCGGATTTCAATGCGATGGTGTGTACACGCCATCGCATAGAAATCTGCAGAAATCCTCGAGAGGATTTATCCGCGGAAACGGTCCGCTGGACCGTATCCACGGATAAATTCTCTCGTGTGTATGGGGCCTTACATTTGCTAGGACATTCAGGAGTTTTTTTTTAGGACATATCTCTTACGTTCGGGAGTTTTTTAAGATGTATCTCTTACGTTCAGGAGTTTTTTTAGGACATATCTCTTACGTTCAGGAGTTTTTTAGGACATATCTCTTACGTCCAGGAGTTTAGGACATATCTCTTATGTTCAGGAGTTTTTTAGGACATATCTCTTACGTTCAGGAGTTTTTTTAGGACATATCTCTTGCGTTCAGGAGTTTTTTTAGGACATATCTCTTACGTTCAGGAGTTTAGGACATATCTCTTACGTTCAGGAGTTTAGGACATATCTCTTATGTTCAGGAGTTTTTTAGGATGTATCTCTTACGTCCAGGAGTTTTTTTAGGACATATCTCTTGCGTTCAGGAGTTTTTTTAGGACATATCTCTTATGTTCAGGAGTTTTTTAGGACATATCTCTTACGTTCAGGAGTTTAGGACATATCTCTTACGTTCAGGAGTTTAGGACATATCTCTTATGTTCAGGAGTTTTTTAGGACATATCTCTTACGTTCAGGAGTTTTTTTAGGATGTATCTCTTACGTTCAGGAGTTCTTTAGGACATTTCTCTTACGTTCAGGAGTTTTTTAGGACATTTCTCTTACGTTCAGGAGTTTTTTAGGATGCATCTCTTACGTTCAGGAGTTTTTTAGGACATATCTCTTACGTTCAGGAGTTTTTTAGGACATATCTCTTACGTTCAGGAGTTTTTTAGGACATATCTCTTACGTTCAGGAGTTTTTTAGGACATATCTCTTACGTTCAGGAGTTTTTTAGGACATTTCTCTTACGTTCAGGAGTTTTTTTAGGACATATCTCTTACGTTCAGGAGTTTTTTAGGACATTTCTCTTACGTTCAGGAGTTTTTTAGGATGCATCTCTTACGTTCAGGAGTTTTTTAGGACATATCTCTTACGTTCAGGAGTTTTTTTAGGACATATCTCTTGCGTTCCGAACCCTCAAGTCATTAAATCGGTCCTGCCAGTACATTTCAGCAAAGTAAAAACTTATTTTGGCTAATCCTTCTTTAGGACGTATCTCTTATTCCTCACACTACACACACATGACTGGTCCCCGATCAGATCTCATCCTAGGTGACCGGACTCGTCCTTCTACACATGGAAAGGCTTCGGCCCGGGACAGAATCTTCCGGCAGGTCCTCCTAGGAAGGCCTCCGAGTTTTTATTATCAGGAAAGTCTTCTGAGGGAGTCGGTGATATGTGGCGGCTATTAAGCTCGGGGGCTCCGGGGGTCACAGCGGCCCATAAAGATGGAAGATTCTCCAGGATTAAAATGTTTCCATAATAATGATAAGTTTCCAGTGAAGTCGTTGCCGAGCCGTCCGCCGTTACGAGTCTGACCTTGCTGCGGTAAATCGGATTTTTATGACGGCAGTAAAAGGAAGATTCCAGATCTGATATTCTGGAGAAGAGATGCGAGGATCTGCGAGCTCAGCGCTCCCTATAGAGGGGTCCATGGCGGGTATATTGTTATAGGGAACAAATAAAATATATACAATGTAACACGTGTGTCCCATTTGGTCCATAGCTGAAGGTCTTGGTCCATGCAGGGGCCGTGCGTGAAGGTCTTGGTCCATGCAGGGGCCACATCTGACGGTCTTAGTCCATGCAGGGGCCATATGTGAAGGTCTAGGTCCATATGTGAAGGTCTTGGTCCATGCAGGGGCCACATCTGAAGGTCTTAGTCCATGCAGGGGCCATGTGTGAAGGTCTTGGTCCATGCAGGGGCCACATCTGACGGTCTTAGTCCATGCAGGGGCCATATGTGAAGGTCTAGGTCCATATGTGAAGGTCTTGGTCCATGCAGGGGCCACATCTGAAGGTCTTAGTCCATGCAGGGGCCATATGTGAAGGTCTAGGTCCATATGTGAAGGTCTTGGTTCATATGTGAAGGTCTAGGTCAGTGTTTCTCAACTCCAGTCCTCGGGGCGCACCAACAGGTCATGTTTTCAGGCTTTCCATTATTGTGCACAGGTGATTTTATCAGTTTCACTGCCTTAGTAATTACCACAGCAGTTTGATCTGAGGGAAATCCTGAAAACATGACCTGTTGGTGCGCCCCGAGGACTGGAGTTGAGAAACACTGGTCTAGGTCCATATGTGAAGGTTTTGGTTCATATGTGAAGGTCTAGGTCCATATGTGAAGGTTTTGGTTCATATGTGAAGGTCTAGGTCCATATGTGAAGGTTTTGGTTCATATGTGAAGGTCTAGGTCCATATGTGAACCTAGACCTTCACATATGGCCCCTGCATGGACTAAGACCTTCAGATGTGGCCCCTGCATGGACCAAGACCTTCACATATGGACCTAGACCTTCACATATGGCCCCTGCATGGACTAAGACCGTCAGATGTGGCCCCTGCATGGACCAAGACCTTCACACATGGCCCCTGCATGGACTAAGACCTTCAGATGTGGCCCCTGCATGGACCAAGACCTTCACATATGGAAGATATTCACATCTGAAGGTCTTAGTCCATGCAGGGGCCATATGTGAAGGTCTAGGTCCATATGTGAAGGTCTTGGTTCATATGTGAAGGTCTAGGTCCATATGTGAAGGTTTTGGTTCATATGTGAAGGTCTAGGTCCATATATGAAGGTTTTGGTTCATATGTGAAGGTCTAGGTCCATATGTGAAGGTCTTAGTCCATGCAGGGGCCATATGTGAAGGTCTAGGTCCATATGTGAAGGTCTAGGTCCATATGTGAAGGTCTAGGTCCATATGTGAAGGTCTAGGTCCATATGTTAAGGTCTAGGTCCATATGTGAAGGTCTAGGTCCATGCAGGGGCCATATCTAAAGGTCTTAGTCCATGCAGGGGCCATATGTGAAGGGCATTTTAGGAAGTTAGGGCATCTAATCCAGGAGAAGGGAGGCCACACAGCCTGGCAGTAGGGCATGGCTTGGGTGTTGAGAACCATTGATGTAGTCAAACTTTTATAAGTAGGAGGCCACTATGGGAGGCAGGGTGACACCATGGGAGCTGGGAGAAATTGTGCCAGTCAGTGCCAACCAGTCCCACCTGCCAGTGTCAACGCCACTCAGTGCCACCTTTCAGAGCAGCCAACCAGTACCAACGCCTGCCACAGCCAATCAGTGGCACCAAAAAAAAAAAAGAAGAAAATAAAAATCGGCATCATATATCAGCTATTGGCCGTGCTGGTTTCTAAATATCGGCCAGAGAAAAACCCGTAACGGTCGACCTCTAATTGAGTTGAGCTGCCGTGTGATTGGCCGATTAGAAATTTGTGTCACCGAGCAACTGAACAGGTGTACCTAATAAAGTGGCCGCTGAGCAGATAATACGGCGTCCCTTTTAGGCGATTTTGCGATTCGTTTTCTCATTATTATTCAGAACGTTGTAACACATTTTTTTTTTTTTTGCACGCCGTCGCCGCCTGCAGCTTTCACAGAGGAGGGCGGCGGCGGCGGGTACCTGAAGGTTTCAGTTGTCTTTGATGTGGGGGTGTCGCTGGGGGGGAGGGGAGGGACAGGAAACGTCACAAATCTGCTGGTTTCGCTTCGCCGCGCAACGCAGAAAACAAGACAGGAAAGCGGCGGAGCGACATTGTGCAAACGCCAGCAGAGTGCGAGCTTAAAGGGGAAGTGCAACTGTGCAGGCAGACGACGGCCCGCCGAAGCAGGGTCCGGCACCGACGACTCGCACACAGCTCTGGGGGGGAGGGGGAGGAGGAGGAGGAGTAACGTTTTAGAAAAATTCAGAAAGTGAAAGCAATTATTGTAGGTTTGGGGAAGAGCGCCGCCCTGCTGTACAGGAAGAGCAAATTTCCCAGAAATAGAATTATTGCGAAACAGAAAAATGCAACTTCCCCAAAATGTCACCCGGAGGAGGAAAGCGCGTTCTATGAAGGGAACGCTTCCTGGTTCTGCACGCAATTCCTTTATTTCAATTAAAGAATAAATAAATACACACACACACAGTGTCTGACAAAAGTAAGTACACCCCTTGTATCTTTTCATGTGACAACACTGAAGAAATGACACTTTGTATCTACAATGGCCCAGATTCAGCTAGGGGCGCGCACTGATACGGCGGCGCAGCGTCTAGTTTTTACGCTACGCCTCCGTAAATTACTGGAGCTACGCTTCATTCACGAAGCATTTGCTCCGTAATTTGCGGCGGCGTTTCGTAAAAGGGGCCGGCGTAAGCGCGCGTAATTTAAATGATCCCGTAGGGGGCGTGGATCATTTAAATTAGGCGCGTTCCTACGCGCCGAACGTACTGCGCATTCTCCGTCGGGGAAATTTCCCGACGTGCATTGCGGTAAATGACGTCGCAAGGACGTCATTGGCTTCGACGTGAACGTGAATGGCGTCCAGCGCCATTCACGAACGAGTTACGCAAACGACGCAAATTTTGAAAATCGCAAAGCGGGAACGACGTCCATACTTACCATTGGCTGCGCCTCCTAATAGCAGGAGCAGCCTTACGGCGAAAACGACGTACGCAAAGGACGTAAAAAACGAGCGCCGGCGTGAGTATGTAATTTGCATACTCTACGCTGACAACTACGGGAACGCCACCTAGCGGCCAGCGTCAGAATGCACCCTAAGATACGACGGCGTAAGAGACTTATGCCAGTCGGATCTTAGGCTAAAGTCGGCGTATCTTGTTTTCTGAATACAGAAAGAAGATACGCCGGCGCTACTTAGCAATTACGCGGTGCATCTATGGATACGCAGGCGTAATTGCGCTCTGAATCTACCCCAATGTTGTGTAGTGAGTGTACAGGGGGGGAGGGATGTACACAGGGGGGGGGTGTACACAGGGGAGGGGGGGGAGGAGTGTACACGGGGGGGGGGGGAGGTGAGTGTACAGCTTGTATAACAAATAACTCAACACACAGCCATTCATGTCTAAACCCCGCTGGCAACAAAAGTGAGTACACCCCCTAAGTGAAAATCTCCAAATTGGGCCCCAAAGTGTCCATATTTTGTGTGGCCGCCATTATTTTTTTTAACGATTGTACCAGAAAAGTGTCCGCCATAATGTCGCCGCAGTCACGATAAAAATCGCTGATTGCCGCCATTGCTAGTAAAAAGGGGGAGCCAATGGCTGCGCTGCTATCAATCTATTCAATCAAGAGCCGAGAACCTCTGGGCAGAGGAAGTGCGCGTCTCCGCCATGGGAAATTCCAGGGCTCAGGTAAATAAAACAGGTGGGGGGGGGGCAGTCACTGCCAGGAGTTTTTTCACCTTAATGCATAGGATGGGGGACACGGATAGAATGAGGGGACTCTGATGGGGACACAGATAGAACAGGGGGAACGGGGCGGGGATACGGATAGAACAGGGGGACTGACAGGGACACAGCTGGAACGGAGGGACACGGATAGAACGGAGGGACACGGATAGAACGGGGGGACAGGGATAGAACGGGGGGACAGGGATAGAACGGGGGGACTCGGATAGAACGGGGGGACAGGGATAGAACGGGGGGACTCGGATAGAACGGGGGGACTCGGATAGAACGGGGGGACTCGGATAGAACGGGGGGACTCGGATAGAACGGGGGGACTCGGATAGAACGGGGGGACTCGGATAGAACGGGGGGACAGGGATAGAACGGGGGGACTCGGATAGAACGGGGGGACTCGGATAGAACGGGGGGACTCGGATAGAACGGGGGGACTCGGATAGAACGGGGGGACTCGGATAGAACGGGGGGACTCGGATAGAACGGGGGGACTCGGATAGAACGGGGGGGACTCGGATAGAACGGGGGGACTCGGATAGAACGGGGGGACTCGGATAGAACGGGGGGACTCGGATAGAACGGGGGGACTCGGATAGAACGGGGGGACTCGGATAGAACGGGGGGACGCGGATAGAACGGGGGGACGCGGATAGAACGGGGGGACGCGGATAGAACGGGGGGACGCGGATAGAACGGGGGGACGCGGATAGAACGGGGGGACGCGGATAGAACGGGGGGACGCGGAAAGAACGGGGGGACGCGGATAGAACGGGGGGACGCGGATAGAACGGGGGGACGCGGATAGAACGGGGGGACGCGGATAGAACGGGGGGACGCGGATAGAACGGGGGGACACGGATAGAACGGGGGGACGCGGATAGAACGGGGGGACGCGGATAGAACGGGGGGACGCGGATAGAACGGGGGGACGCGGATAGAACGGGGGGACGCGGATAGAACGGGGGGACGCGGATAGAACGGGGGGACGCGGATAGAATGGGGGGACGCGGATAGAACGGGGGGGACACGGGTAGAACGGGGGGACACGGGTAGAACGGGGGGACACGGGTAGAACGGGGGGACACGGATAGAACGGGGGGACACGGATAGAACAGGGGGGACTGTGACACGGATAGAACAGGGGGACTGTGACACAGATAGAACGGGGGGACTGTGACTGCGACACGGATAGAACGGGGGGACACGGATAGAACGGGGGGACTGTGAATGTGACACGGATAGAACGGGGGGACTGTGAATGTGACACGGATAGAACGGGGGGACTGTGACTGTGACACGGATAGAACGGGGGGACTGTGACTGTGACACGGATAGAACGGGGGGGACTGTGACTGTGACACGGATAGAACGGGGGGACTGTGACTGTGACACGGATAGAACGGGGGGACTGTGACTGTGACACGGATAGAACGGGGGGACTGTGAATGTGACACGGATAGAACGGGGGGACTGTGACTGTGACACGGATAGAACGGGGGGACTGTGACTGTGACACGGATAGAACGGGGGGACTGTGACTGTGACACGGATAGAACGGGGGGACTGTGACTGTGACACGGATAGAACAGGGGGACACGGATAGAACGGGGGGACTGTGACTGTGACACGGATAGAACGGGGGGACTGTGACTGTGACACGGATAGAACAGGGGGACACGGATAGAACGGGGGGACTGTGACTGTGACACGGATAGAACGGGGGGACTGTGACTGTGACACGGATAGAACGGGGGGACTGTGACTGTGACACGGATAGAACAGGGGGACACGGATAGAACGGGGGGACTGTGACTGTGACACGGATAGAACGGGGGGACGCGGATAGAACGGGGGGGCTGTGACTGTGACACGGATAGAACGGAGGGACGCGGATAGAATGAGGGGACGCGGATAGAACGGGGGGACGCGGATAGAACGGGGGGACAGGGATAGAACGGGGGGACAGGGATAGAACGGGGGGACTCGGATAGAACGGGGGGACTCGGATAGAACGGGGGGACTCGGATAGAACGGGGGGACGCGGATAGAACGGGGGGACGCGGATAGAACGGGGGGACGCGGATAGAACGGGGGGACGCGGATAGAACGGGGGGACGCGGATAGAACGGGGGGACGCGGATAGAACGGGGGGACGCGGATAGAACGGGGGGACGCGGATAGAACGGGGGGACGCGGATAGAACGGGGGGACGCGGATAGAACGGGGGGACGCGGATAGAACGGGGGGACGCGGATAGAACGGGGGGACACGGATAGAACGGGGGGACACGGGTAGAACGGGGGGACACGGATAGAACAGGGGGGACTGTGACACGGATAGAACAGGGGGACTGTGACACGGATAGAACAGGGGGACTGTGACACAGATAGAACGGGGGGACTGTGACACAGATAGAACGGGGGGACTGTGACTGTGACACGGATAGAACGGGGGGACACGGATAGAACGGGGGGACTGTGAATGTGACACGGATAGAACGGGGGGACTGTGAATGTGACACGGATAGAACGGGGGGACTGTGACTGTGACACGGATAGAACGGGGGGACTGTGACTGTGACACGGATAGAACGGGGGGACTGTGACTGTGACACGGATAGAACGGGGGGACTGTGACTGTGACACGGATAGAACGGGGGGACTGTGACTGTGACACGGATAGAACGGGGGGACTGTGACACGGATAGAACGGGGGGACTGTGACTGTGACACGGATAGAACGGGGGGACGCGGATAGAACGGGGGGGGCTGTGACTGTGACACGGATAGAACGGAGGGACGCGGATAGAATGGGGGGACGCGGATAGAACGGGGGGACGCGGATAGAACGGGGGGACAGGGATAGAACGGGGGGACAGGGATAGAACGGGGGGACACTGATAGAACACGGATAGAACGGGGGAACAGGGATAGAACGGGGGAACAGGGATAGAACGGGGGAACAGGGATAGAACGGGGGGAACAGGGATAGAACGGGGGGACACGGATAGAACGGGGGGACACGGATAGAACGGGGGGACAGGGATAGAACGGGGGGACTCGGATAGAACGGGGGGACTCGGATATAACGGGGGGACACGGATAGAACGGGGGGGACACGGATAGAACGGGGGGACACGGATAGAACGGGGGGACACGGATAGAACGGGGGGACAGGGATAGAACGGGGGGACTCGGATAGAACGGGGGGACAGGGATAGAACGGGGGGACACGGATAGAACGGGGGGACACGGATAGAACGGGGGGACACGGATAGAACGGGGGGACACGGATAGAACGGGGGGACACGGATAGAACGGGGGGACACGGATAGAACGGGGGGACAGGGATAGAACGGGGGGACAGGGATAGAACGGGGGGACAGGGATAGAACGGGGGGACACGGATAGAACGGGGGGACACGGATAGAACGGGGGGACTCGGATAGAACGGGGGGACACGGATAGAACGGGGGGACACGGATAGAACGGGGGGACACGGATAGAACGGGGGGACACGGATAGAACGGGGGGACACGGATAGAACGGGGGGACACGGATAGAACGGGGGGACTCGGATAGAACGGGGGGACACGGATAGAACGGGGGGACACGGATAGAACGGGGGGACACGGATAGAACGGGGGGACACGGATAGAACGGGGGGACACGGATAGAACGGGGGGACTCTCACTTGTTACACATCACACTGATCACAAAAAGCTACAAATAAATTGTATCCAATAATTTATAAAAACAGATTTTTTTTCAGCCCACAATATATACAATGTGGCCCCCAAACTGAAAAACGTGGGGCCCCCCCTTCTTTCCACCAAAGTGAATCTCCTCCTCCTTCAATCTCCGGATATTCAGAGATTACAAAGTAACAAGAAAAACACGAGAGGGGAAAATATTGTAGGAAGAAGTTCATATAAATAGAATATCGGGGGGAGGTCGGGGCGCCCCCTCAGTGTAGAAGGACAGAATGAGTCACTGCACCTGGCTGTGGGCGGGGATTCACTTCTGTGGGACTCCACCCCGACACCTCCCATCCATCCATCCATGTCTGTGGGGGGGTGTCTGTGTAACAAACTGTGGGGGCTGTGTAAAGGGGCCCAGAGGTATGGGTGCTGTGTGATGTAAAGGGGCCCAGAGGTGCAGGGTGCTGTGTAATGTAAAGGGGCCCAGAGGTATGGGTGCTGTGTGATGTAAAGGGGCCCAGAGGTGCAGGGTGCTGTGTGATGTAAAGGGGTCCAGAGGAGCAGGGTGCTGTGTAATGTAAAGGGGCCCAAAGGTGGAGGGTGCTGTGTAATGTAAAGGGGTCCAGAGGTGGAGGGTGCTGTGTGATGTAAAGGGGCCCAGAGGAGCAGGGTGCTGTGTAATGTAAAGGGGCCCAGAGGTGCAGGGTGCTGTGTAATGTAAAGGGGCCCAGAGGTGCAGGGTGCTGTGTAATGTAAAGGGGCCCAGAGGTGCAGGGTGCTGTGTAATGTAAAGGGGTCCAGAGGTGCAGGGTGCTGTGTAATTTAAAGTGGCCCAGAGGAGCAGGGTGCTGTGTAATGTAAAGGGGCCCAGAGCTGTGGGGTGCTGTGTAATGTAAAGGGGCCCAGAGGTGCAGGGTGATGTGTAATGTAAAGGGGCCCAGAGGTGCAGGGTGCTGTGTAATGTAAAGGGGTCCAGAGGTGCGGTGCTGTGTGATGTAAAGGAGCCCAGAGGAGCAGGGTGCTGTGTAATGTAAAGGGGCCCAGAGGTGCAGGGTGCTGTGTAATGTAAAGGGGCCCAGAGGTGCAGGGTGCTGTGTAATGTAAAGGGGCCCAGAGGTGCCGGGGCTGTGTAATGTAAAGGGGCCCAGAGGTGCAGGGTGCTGTGTAATGTAAAGGGGTGCAGGGTGCTGTGTAATTTAAAGTGGCCCAGAGGTGCAGGGTGCTGTGTAATGTAAAGGGGCCCAGAGGTGCAGGGTGCTGTGTAATGTAAAGGGGTCCAGAGGTGCAGGGTGATGTGTAATGTAAAGGGGCCCAGAGGTGCAGGGTGATGTGTGATGTAAAGGGGTCCAGAGGTGCAGGGTGCTGTGTAATGTAAAGGGGTCCAGAGGTGCAGGGTGATGTGTAATGTAAAGGGGTCCAGAGGTGCAGGGGGCTGTGTAATGTAAAGGGGCCCAGAGGTGCAGGGTGCTGTGTAATGTAAAGGGGTCCAGAGGTGCAGGGTGCTGTGTAATGTAAAGGGGCCCAGAGGTGGAGGGTGCTGTGTGATGTAAAGGGGTCCAGAGGTGGAGGGTGCTGTGTGATGTAAAGGGGCCCAGAGGAGCAGGGTGCTGTGTAATGTAAAGGGGCCCAGAGGTGCAGGGTGCTGTGTAATGTAAAGGGGCCCAAAGGTGGAGGGTGCTGTGTAATGTAAAGGGGTCCAGAGGTGGAGGGTGCTGTGTGATGTAAAGGGGCCCAGAGGAGCAGGGTGCTGTGTAATGTAAAGGGGTCCAGAGGAGCAGGGTGCTGTGTAATGTAAAGGGGCCCAAAGGTGGAGGGTGCTGTGTAATGTAAAGGGGTCCAGAGGTGGAGGGTGCTGTGTGATGTAAAGGGGTCCAGAGGTGGAGGGTGCTGTGTGATGTAAAGGGGCCCAGAGGAGCAGGGTGCTGTGTAATGTAAAGGGGCCCAGAGGTGCAGGGTGCTGTGTAATGTAAAGGGGCCCAGAGGTGCAGGGTGCTGTGTAATGTAAAGGGGCCCAGAGGTGCAGGGTGCTGTGTAATGTAAAGGGGTCCAGAGGTGCAGGGTGCTGTGTAATGTAAAGGGGTCCAGAGCTGTGGGGTGCTGTGTAATGTAAAGGGGCCCAGAGGTGCAGGGTGCTGTGTAATGTAAAGGGGTCCAGAGCTGTGGGGTGCTGTGTAATGTAAAGGGGCCCAGAGGTGCGGGTGCTGTGTAATGTAAAGGGGTCCAGAGGAGCAGGGTGCTGTGTAATTTAAAGTGGCCCAGAGGAGCAGGGTGCTGTGTAATGTAAAGGGCCCCAGAGCTGTGGGGTGCTGTGTAATGTAAAGGGGCCCAGAGGTGCGGGTGCTGTGTAATGTAAAGGGGTCCAGAGGTGCGGTGCTGTGTGATGTAAAGGAGCCCAGAGGAGCAGGGTGCTGTGTAATGTAAAGGGGCCCAGAGGTGCAGGGTGCTGTGTAATGTAAAGGGGCCCAGAGGTGCAGGGTGCTGTGTAATGTAAAGGGGCCCAGAGGTGCCGGGGCTGTGTAATGTAAAGGGGCCCAGAGGTGCAGGGTGCTGTGTAATTTAAAGTGGCCCAGAGGTGCAGGGTGCTGTGTAATGTAAAGGGGCCCAGAGGTGCAGGGTGCTGTGTAATGTAAAGGGGCCCAGAGGTGCAGGGTGCTGTGTAATGTAAAGGGGTCCAGAGGTTCGGTGCTGTGTAATTTAAAGTGGCCCAGAGGTGCAGGGTGCTGTGTAATGTAAAGGGGCCCAGAGGTGCAGGGGGGCTGTGTAATGGAAAGGGGCCCAGAGGTGCAGGGGGCTGTGTAATGTAAAGGGGCCCAGAGGTGCAGGGTGCTGTGTAATGTAAAGGGGCCCAGAGGTGCAGGGTGCTGTGTAATGTAAAGGGGCCCAGAGGTGCAGGGTGCTGTGTAATTTAAAGTGGCCCAGAGGTGCAGGGTGCTGTGTAATGTAAAGGGGCCCAGAGGTGCAGGGTGCTGTGTAATGTAAAGGGGCCCAGAGGTGCAGGGTGCTGTGTAATGTAAAGGGGTCCAGAGGTGCAGGGTGATGTGTAATGTAAAGGGGTCCAGAGGTGCAGGGTGCTGTGTAATGTAAAGGGGTCCAGAGGTGCAGGGTGATGTGTGATGTAAAGGGGTCCAGAGGTGCAAGGTGCTGGAACCCCACATCCCATCATTAACCGCCGACGCCCCCCCCCCCCTGGGCTGCTCAGTCTAAAGGTTAGACTCACATGGTAGAGGGGTACGGGGGGTGGGGGGGTGAGAAAGGTTGGTACTCACGTGGTAGAGGGGTACGGGGGGTGGGGGGGGGGGGTGAGAAAGGTTGGTACTCACGTGGTAGAGGGGTACGGGGGGTGGGGAGGGGTGAGAAAGGTGGGTACTCACATGGTAGAGGGGTACGGGGGGGTGGGGAGGGGTGAGAAAGGTTGGTACTCACGTGGTAGAGGGGTACGGGGGGTGGGGTGGGGGGGGGGAGGCACGTGGTAGAGGGGCACAGGGGTGGAGTGGGGGGGAGGGGTGAGAAAGGTTGGTACTCACGTGGTAGAGGGGTACGGGGGGTGGAGTGGGGGGGAGGGGTGAGAAAGGTTGGTACTCACGTGGTAGAGGGGTACGGGGGGTGGGGGGGGGGGGGGGGGGGGAGAAAGGTTGGTACTCACATGGTAGAGCGGTACGGGGGGTGGGGGGGGGGAGAGGGGTGAGAAAGGTTGGTACTCACATGGTAGAGGGGTACGGGGGTGGGGGGGGGGAGGGGTGAGAAAGGTTGGTACTCACATGGTAGAGGGGCAGGGGGGGGGGGGGGGGGGGGGAGGGGTGAGAAAGGTTGGTACTCACGTGGTAGAGGGGTACGGGGGGTGGGGTGGGGGGGAGGGGTGAGAAAGGTTGGTACTCACGTGGTAGAGGGGTACGGGGGGTGGGGTGGGAGGGGTGAGAAAGGTTGGTACTCACATGGTAGAGGGGTACGGGGGTGGGGGGGGGAGGGGTGAGAAAGGTTGGTACTCACATGGTAGAGGGGTACGGGGGTGGGGGGGGGGAGGGGTGAGAAAGGTTGGTACTCACATGGTAGAGGGGTACGGGGGGGGGGGGGGGGGGGGGGTGAGGAAGGTGGGTACTCACGTGGTAGAGGGGTACAGTGTTGCTGTCGGCCATGGAGAAGGTCATGGCGTCCTGTTGGGCCGGGTCCAGCCGCCCGCTGGAGGTTAGCATGGAAGGGCTGATGGGGTAACTGGGACTGCCCGGGTTCTTGCTTTTTTTCCGGGACCTCCGGCCCGTGTCCTTCTTGTTGTCTTTCTGGCTCAGCGGCTCCTCTTGGATCACCAGGATCTTATCATCGCTCAGATATCTCAGGAGAGAGTTCTCAGAGTCAGTGGAAGGAAAAGAGAGAGAAGAATAAGTACAATGTGTGTCCGGATCCTCCGCGCACCGCGCCACCAGAAACCCACAACTTCCGTCATCTTCCCTCTACCCACAGAGAGACAAGAGACAGAGCAACGAGACAGAGAGAGCCAAGAGACAGACAGAGAGACAAGAGACAGACAGAGAGACAAGAGACAGACAGAGAGACAAGAGACAGAGAGACAAGAGACAGAGAGACAAGAGAGAGAGAGCCAAGAGACAGAGAGCAAAGAGACAGAGAGACAAAAGACAGACAGAGAGACAAGAGACAGAGAGACAAGAGAGAGAGACAAGAGACAGACACAGAGACAGACAGAGAGACAAGAGACAGAGAGCAAAGAGACAGAGAGCAAAGAGACAGAGAGCCAAGAGACAGAGAGACAGGAGAGAGACAAGAGACAGAGAGCTAATGACAGAGAGACAGAGAGCCAAGAGACAGAGAGCCAAGAGACAGAGAGCAAAGAGACAGAGAGACAGGAGAGAGACAAGAGACAGAGAGCTAATGACAAAGAGACAGAGAGCCAAGAGACAGAGAGCCAAGAGACAGAGAACCAAGAGACAGAGAACCAAGAGACAGAGAACCAAGAGCAAGAGAGACAAGAGACAGAGAGCAAAGAGACAGAGAGCCAAGAGACAGAGAGCCAAGAGACAGAGAGCCAAGAGACAGAGAGCCAAGAGACAGAGAGCAAAGAGACAGAGAGCCAAGAGACAGAGAGCCAAGAGACAGAGAGCCAAGAGACAGAGAGCCAAGAGACAGAGAGACAAGAGACAGGAGAGAGACAAGAGACAGAGAGCTAATGACAGAGAGACAGAGAGCCAAGAGACAGAGAGCCAAGAGACAGAGAACCAAGAGAAAGAGAGCAAAGAGACAGAGAGCAAAGAGACAGAGAGCCAAGAGACAGAGAGCCAAGAGACAGAGAGCCAAGAGACAGAGAGCCAAGAGACAGAGAGCCAAGAGACAGAGAGCCAAGAGACAGAGAGCCAAGAGACAGAGAGCCAAGAGACAGAGAGACAAGAGACAGAGAACCAAGAGACCGAGAACCAAGAGAAAGAGAGCCAAGAGAAAGAGAGCTAAGAGAAAGAGAGACAAGAGACAGAGAGACAAGAGACAGAGAGCCAAGAGACAGAGAGCCAAGAGACAGAGAGACAAGAGACAGAGAGACAAGAGACAGAGAGACAGGAGAGAGACAAGAGACAGAGAGCTAATGACAGAGAGACAGAGAGACAGAGAGCCAAGAGACAGAGAACCAAGAGACAGAGAACCAAGAGACAGAGAGCCAAGAGACAGAGAACCAAGAGACAGAGAACCAAGAGACAGAGAACCAAGAGACAGAGAACCAAGAGAAAGAGAGCCAAGAGAAAGAGAGCCAAGAGAAAGAGAGACAAGAGACAGAGAGACAAGAGACAGAGAGCAAAGAGACAGAGAGCAAAGAGACAGAGAGCAAAGAGACAGAGAGCAAAGAGACAGAGAGCAAAGAGACAGAGAGCAAAGAGACAGAGAGCAAAGAGACAGAGAGCAAAGAGACAGAGAGCCAAGAGACAGAGAGCCAAGAGACTGAGAGACAAGAGACAGAGAGCCAAGAGACAAAGAGCTAAGAGACAGAGAGACAAGAGACAGAGAGCAAAGAGACAGAGAGCAAAGAGACAGAGAGCCAAGAGACAGAGCCAAGAGACAGAGAGCCAAGAGACAGAGAGCCAAGAGACTGAGAGCCAAGAGACAGAGAGCCAAGAGACAAGAGACAGAGAGCCAAGAGACAGAGAGCAAAGAGACAGAGAGCCAAGAGACAGAGAGCAAAGAGACAGAGAGCAAAGAGACAGAGAGCAAAGGGACAAGAGACAGAGAGCAAAGAGACAGAGAGCAAAGGGACAAGAGACAGAGAGCCAAGAGACAGAGAGCCAAGAGACAAGAGACAGAGAGCCAAGAGACAGAGAGCAAAGAGACAGAGAGCAAAGAGACAGAGAGCCAAGAGACAGAGAGCAAAGAGACAGAGAGCAAAGGGACAAGAGACAGAGAGCCAAGAGACAGAGAGCAAAGAGACAGAGAGCAAAGAGACAGAGAGCCAAGAGACAGAGAGCCAAGAGACAGAGAGCCAAGAGACAGAGAGCAAAGAGACAGAGAGCCAAGAGACAGAGAGCAAAGAGACAGAGAGCCAAGAGACAGAGAGCAAAGAGACAGAGAGCCAAGAGACAGAGAGCAAAGAGACAAGAGACCAAAAAGCCAGAGAGATCACATGATACAAATGATATAAATGGAGTAAAATAAGTATTTGATCCCCCAACCAACAATAATAATTCTCCATTGTAATCAATTGACATGTAAATCAAGAAAACTGTAATAGTTGCTATATATATATATATATATATGTGTGTGTATACTGTATATACTGTATATATTACCTCATATATTGCCGCAACTTGAGAGTTCAAAGTCGCACCCCATTAACTGCAATGGAACCGTTCTAATTGGCGCGACTCGAGGTTCCTGCACTAGTTTGGGGCGACTTCATCACAACTTGCATTGACTTCTGTTAGTGAAGTCGCAAGCGAGCCGCAATGAAGTCGTGTCGCAGTGTGAACCCGGCGTTAGGAGAGAATTTGAAGATTCAGAAATAATAACTAATAATAACCTAGCTATTACTAAAATATGAAATTCTAGGTATCGGGATTTCCTTTCAAATTTGGCGGTTAGTGAAACGTAACGAATATTATCCAAAATAACGAATTATCCGAAATAACGAATTATCCAAAATAACGAATTATCCGAAATAACGAATTATCCGAAATAACGAATTTATCCGAAATAACGAATTATCCGAAATAACGAATTAATCCGAAATAACGAATTTATCCGAAATAACGAATTATACGAAATAACGAATTTATCCAAAATAACGAATTATACGAAATAACGAATTATCCGAAATAACGAATTATCCGAAATAACGAATTTATCCGAAATAACGAATTTATCCGAAATAACGAATTATCCGAAATAACGAATTTATCCGAAATAACGAATTTATCCGAAATAACGAATTATCCGAAATAACAAATTTATCCGAAATAACAAATTTATCCGAAATAACAAATTTATCCGAAATAACGAATTATCCGAAATAACAAATTTATCCGAAATAACGAATTTATCCGAAATAACGAATTATCCGAAATAACGAATTATCCGAAATAACAAATTTATCCGAAATAACGAATTATCCGAAATAACGAATTATCCGAAATAACAAATTATCCGAAATAACGAATTTATCCGAAATAACGAATTATCCGAAATAACAAATTTATCCGAAATAACGAATTTATCCGAAATAACGAATTTATCAGAAATAACGAATTATCCGAAATAACGAATTTATCAGAAATAACGAATTATCCGAAATAACGAATTTATCCGAAATAACAAATTATCCGAAATAACGAATTTATCCGAAATAACGAATTATCCGAAATAACAAATTTATCCGAAATAACGAATTTATCCGAAATAACGAATTTATCAGAAATAACGAATTATCCGAAATAACGAATTTATCAGAAATAACGAATTATCAGAAATAACGAATTTATCCGAAGTAACGAATTATCCGAAATAACGAATTATCCGAAATAACGAATTATCCGAAATAACGAATTATCCGAAGTAACGAATTTATCCGAAATAACGAATTATCCGAAATAACGAATTATCCGAAATAACGAATTTATCCGAAGTAACGAATTTATCCGAAATAACGAATTATCCGAAATAACGAATTATCCGAAATAACGAATTTATCCGAAATAACGAATTTATCCGAAATAACGAATTATCCGAAATAACGAATTATCCGAAATAACAAATTTATCCGAAATAACGAATTATCCGAAATAACGAATTATCCGAAATAACGAATTTATCCGAAATAACGAATTATCCGAAATAACGAATTATCCGAAATAACGAATGGCGCATCTAAACAAGTGGAATGTAACTAATAATAATTGTTTTATTAATATTATTTATTATTGGATGCGGCATTCGTTATTTCGCATTCATTTCGTTACGTTCAACAGACAGTGGCCCAGATTCAAGAAGCTATTGCGCCCGCGCAACCATAGGTTGCGCGGCGCAATAGCTGTTTTGCTCCCGCGTAGCGAATGCCCCTGATTCAGGAACATCGCTACGCGGACTGCAGCCTAGGATATGACAGACATAAGCCTCCTTATGCCTTCATATCTCAAGCTGCATTCTTGCGTTGGCCGCTAGGGGGCGCGGCCATTGTGATCGGCGTATAGTATGCAAATTGCATACTACCACCGATTCACAAAAGTTGCACGGGCCCTGCGCACGCAAGGTACGGAGTTTCCGTACGGCGACTTTAGCGCAAGGTTGCTCCTGCTAATAGTAGGGGCAACCAATGCTAAAGTATAGCTGCGCTTCCCGCTCGTGAAATTTAAATTTCACGTCGTTTACGTAAGTGAACCGTGAATGGCGCTGGACGCCATTCACGTTCACTTAGAAGCAAATGACGTCCTTGCGACGTCATTTGCCGCAATGCACGTTGGGAAAGTTTCCCGACGGAGCATGCGCTGTTCGCTCGGCGCGGGAGCGCGCCTAATTTAAATGATTCCCGCCCCCGGCGGGATCATTTACATTAGGCAGCCTTACGCCCGGCTATTTAGCATATCGCCCGCGCAATTTACGGAGCTACTGCTCCGTGAATCGCGGGCATATCAAAATATTTGCGTGGGCGCAGTGCAAAAATCGTTGCCCTTTGCCCACGCAAATATTGCGCGGATCTAGCTGAATCTGGCCCACTATCGAAAGGAAGTTCCAATACCTATAATTTAATAGTTATTATTAGTTAGTCTTTCGAATTTTCTGATTTTTTTTCTTATTTTTGGATTTTCGAATTTACAAATTTTCTAATAAATGACCCAAAAAAAAATAAAAAAAAAACTAACACATTTTTGTCTCCCAGCGGTGCTTCTGCGCCGTCACCCGGGTCCCACGGAATCTCCATGGAAACTACAAGTGGCCGTTGCTCCAGTGTTGTCGCCATTATGACACCCAACCACACCGTCGTCGCTGGGGGGGGGGGGGGGGGGGGGGTTGCCTGTAATCATAAAGTGGCTGCAGGTGGATCAGCAGCATTAAGATGGATGAAAAGGGGGGAAACTTGGATTTTATTAATTACCAGAAATGTGAATTATTGAGGAGACGCGCGGCGCACAGAGCGAACGATCGATTATTTTTCGGGGATCGGACGTGAGCTGTGTGGGTCGGCGCGGTACCAGAATATAATGGGATCTCTATAGAACGTTCTGCCGGGAGGGAACATTCCAGAGACACCGATGTCTCCAGACGTCCCACACAGAGCAAGACAACAAAGAACGTCCACAGAGATGGAGGAAGGAGGAATTGCAACAAATGTTACAAAAGTAACAAAATGTGACAATAAAAATACAGAGAATGCCCCCTGGGACCCCCCCTGCTGGGGCACCACAAGTCTCAGCATGTCCTTCAGGGTGCGGGGGGAACCATGTCTACTGGGGTACTACAAATCCCAGCATGCCATAGGTGGATCATGTAGCTGCAGCTTATAGAAATGATATAAACTAAAGAGAGCAAGTGAAACAGGAAAGGGGGGAGGGGAGGGGGGGGGACAGGAAGTGGCAGGTGTCACATAAACACATTAAACGATAAAACGCCCGGCAGCGTTCTCGCCGTCGCTAAAAGCCAACAAATACAGCAATACAATCGTAACGGGACCCAAAGATACAGAACTGCAGAGCCAGTGTCGGCCAGCCCCCGCCAAGACTCTGCACAGGGGGGGGGGGGAGGGGGGCGTCCAGCAAACACTAAAATTAAAGCTGAACTCCGGGCGCAAAGCATATTATTGAAATATATTCCTCAATAGCAAAAAAAAAGGATAGAAATCCACTTTGTGAGCATCAAACGCCTTTGCAGACCCAGATATTACCATGCAAAAGCGGCAGTGACATCATCACTGGGCTGTGCAGGGAGCAGAGCTGTGGGAGGGGCCCAGCAGGCTCCACCCACTGCAGAAAAATACAGGATGGGCAGAGACAAGACCAGCCCCCTACACAAGAAAGGAGCGAGAGAGCAGAGCTGTGGGAAGAATGGCCCCTGACATTGGCAGTCTGTGGGAAGAACGGCCACTGACATTGGCAGTCTGTGGGTAGAACGGCCCCTGACATTGGCAGGCGGTGGGAAGAATGGCCCCTGACATTGGCAGGCGGTGGGAAGAACGACCCCTGACATTGGCAGTCGGTGGGAAGAATGGCCCCTGACATTGGTAGTCGGTGGGAAGAATGGCCCCTGACATTGGTAGTCAGTGGTAAGAATGGCCCCTGACATTGGTAGTCAGTGGGAAAAATGGCCCCTGACATTGGCAGTCTGTGGGTAGAACGGCCCCTGACATTGGCAGTCTGTGGGTAGAACGGCCCCTGACATTGGCAGGCGGTGGGAAGAACGACCCCTGACATTGGCAGGCGGTGGGAAGAACGACCCCTGATATTGGCAGTCGGTGGGAAGAATGGCCCCTGACATTGGTAGTCGGTGGGAAGAATGGCCCCTGACATTGGTAGTCGGTGGGAAGAATGGCCCCTGACATTGGTAGTCGGTGGGAAGAATGGCCCCTGACATTGGTAGTCAGTGGGAAGAATGGCCCCTGACATTGGTAGTCAGTGGGAAGAATGGCCCCTGACATTGGCAGTCGGTGGGAAGAATGGCCCCTGACATTGGCAGTCGGTGGGAAGAATGGCCCCTGACATTGGTAGTCGGTGGGAAGAATGGCCCCTGACATTGGCAGGCGGTGGGAAGAATGGCCCCTGACATTGGTAGTCGGTGGGAAGAATGGCCCCTGACATTGGCAGTCGGTGGGAAGAATGGCCCCTGACATTGGCAGTCGGTGGGAAGAATGGCCCCTGACATTGGTAGTTAGTGGGAAGAATGGCCCCTGACATTGGTAGTCGGTGGGAAGAATGGCCCCTGACATTGGTAGTCGGTGGGAAGAATGGCCCCTGACATTGGCAGTCAGTGGGAAGAATGGCCCCTGACATTGGCAGTCAGTGGGAAGAATGGCCCCTGACATTGGCAGTCAGTGGGAAGAATGGCCCCTGACATTGGTAGTCAGTGGGAAGAATGGCCCCTGACATTGGCAGTCAGTGGGAAGAATGGCCCCTGACATTGGTAGTCAGTGGGAAGAATGGCCCCTGACATTGGTAGTCGGTGGGAAGAATGGCCCCTGACATTGGCAGTCGGTGGGAAGAATGGCCCCTGACATTGGCAGTCGGTGGGAAGAATGGCCCCTGACATTGGTAGTCAGTGGGAAGAATGGCCCCTGACATTGGTAGTCGGTGGGAAGAATGGCCCCTGACATTGGTAGTCGGTGGGAAGAATGGCCCCTGACATTGGCAGTCAGTGGGAAGAATGGCCCCTGACATTGGCAGTCAGTGGGAAGAATGGCCCCTGACATTGGCAGTCGGTGGGAAGAATGGCCCCTGACATTGGCAGTCAGTGGGAAGAATGGCCCCTGAAATTGGCAGTCAGTGGGAAGAATGGCCCGGTAGAGGATTGGTCACGCCTCTGGTTCTGCTAAATGGCATTGGCTCCAATCTTTGCCGGCACCATGGAATGGGGAATCCTCAAGGAACCCTTAGGCACCTCTGAAGGAAACGCGTTCCTCCAGAACTCTGGTTCAGAATTGTCTACCATAGAGTGTGAGCTCAGAGGGGTAGTCAGGCGGACCCTGGCCACGCCCCCCGGTTCGGGGTCAGGGACCGCCCTCCATACAATCTCCTCCAAGGAATGTGACGTGAGACGTCTTTGTCCTCAGACAACCTCCATCTCACATTCTGCTGAGAACAGAATCTCTACGAGTGACGGAGCCGCTAATGGCACAAGTGTGACTCCTAATGGCGTCCCGCGTCCCACGCCGCCGAGCTCCATAATGGAGCCTCTGAATTAAAGGAACACTCCACCCCCCCCCCCCCCCCGGCCTCACAATACAGAAGACGACGTCTTGTTTTCTCTCCGCAATCTTTTTTTAATGTGTTTTTGTGCCAATCGTGGGAAAGAACGAGATGAGCGTAAAGGACGCGGCGGATAATCGGCTTTCTGCCGTCTCTAATGAGGTCTGTCCCCGAAAATACTCCCGACAGACACAGGTGATGTCATCAAGCCATCAAGCGTGGAAGCCGCAGTTTATCGAACAATGTCCTGCGTTACATTGTGAGGTGGGGGAGGGGGGGGGGGAGAATTGTAACATTGTTGTTACTCGAGGGGTTCCGAGTTCATTCATGAGGCCCGGGCTTCCGAAACTCCGATAGGTTGTGTTCTGGGTGTTCTAACTAAATCTTATACCTTCCTAAATGCTTCGGCAATTTCTCATTTATAATCTTCTTTGTAGGTCTCCGGTGTCCTGTTCTGCCGGCAAACGTATGTGAACCCCCCTCCCCCCACCAAACCAGTTCCATAAAGACATGGGTTGACCAGTTTGGACCAGCACCATAAAGACATGGGGTGACCAGTTTGGACCAGCTCCATAAAGACATGGGGTGACCAGTTTGGACCAGCTCCATAAAGACATGGGTTGACCAGTTTGGACCAGTTCCATAAAGACATGGGGTGATCAGTTTGGACCAGCTCCATAAAGACATGGGGTGACCAGTTTGGACCAGCTCCATAAAGACATGGGGTGACCAGTTTGGACCAGCTCCATAAAGACATGGGGTGACCAGTTTGGACCAGCACCATAAAGACATGGGGTGACCAGTTTGGACCAGCTCCATAAAGACATGGGGTGACCAGTTTGGACCAGCTCCATAAAGACATGGGGTGACTAGTTTGGACCAGCTCCATAAAGACATGGGGTGACCAGTTTGGACCAGCTCCATAAAGACGTGGGTTGACCAGTCGGAGCCAGCTCCATAAAGACATGGGGTGACCAGTTTGGTGTGGGGGGAACTGAAGTGTCTTGCACAGAGCCCTGACCCCAACCCTACTGAACAACTGCACACATTCCAACACAGGCTCCAAAATCTGGTGGAAAGTCTTCTGAGAAGAGTGGATGATGTTATAACCACAAAGGGGGCAACTCTATATTAACATTCATACAGGGGGGCAACTCCATATTAATGGCCATGGGGGGAGGGAAACATGGTTTTGGAATTGGATGCCCACCAAGCTCACACGGGTGTGATGGTCAGGGTCCCACAAAATGGTGGACATAAAGTGTACGTGGAATATGTGTAACTGGGGGGCGTGGCTTTGAGAGCAATGAAGTAGGACGCATGCAGTGAGAGCTCCGCTTGCCGATACTCCTGCACCCTGATCGATACTTCAAGCCTGCTGACACCCCGGTTGACATCTGACACACTCAGGGTCATGTCTCCGCCGAAGAAACCCTCTGAAGCTTGCGACGAGCTCGCGAAATACCGCCGACAGGAGAAGGAGCAGCAGGCTGAAGATGGTACAGGCGCATCGTCGGACACTGAACAGGCCGCGGCAGCCACTAACAATGTGCAGAGGACATATTGCATCCCCTCCAAACACACCACCGATGAGGTACGCCGACAATTGCAGTAAATCGGTGCAAAGCAGGACGATATGGAGAATCGTCTTCGCCGAAGCAATTTGTGTAATCGAGGCGTCGGATCTGACACATCAGTGGATCATAATCAAAAAAGACCAAACCGATTATGGGGGACAATAAAGACACATAGGGTGCCTCTTAAATGAGGGACACCCCCCCCCCACCCCCGGCTGAAAAATGGATACAGAATTGGTTCTTAAATGTTTGTAAAAACAGAAAATTTACCACTAAAACGTATAGAAGTGACAAAGCATGTAACAATTCTCTATCTGTTTTGTAGGCCCGAGCAAGAGGGGGACCTTTGATGTGCCAAAAACGGGTATCTTGCTGAGCGAACACCGATATTAAAAGTGTTTGGGCCCTCAATCAGCGCCGCCATCAGGGGGGTACAGGCAGTACACCTGTAAGGGGCCCGGTGGTCCCCAGGGGCCTGGATGGCATCTCCTTTTTTTTGGTTTGTCAGCACACAAAGCCCCCCGACCTTAATTTGTGGTGGCAGCACCCCACCCCCCAGCTTCTCAATTCGCAGTGTCCCCCCATTCTCAATTTGCGGCGGCAGCACCCCCCCCCCCCCCCCGGTTCTCTGCTCCAGGGGGCCCATGCCTGAAGCTGTGTAAGCTAATGACGGCACTGCCCGAAGTTCATTGGTCTGGTGCCCTTTTTGGATTTTGGTTACCCAACTTCAGGTCCCCCATCTAGGAGGCTTCCCTTTATAGCAGCCTCACTGGGACCATTGTGCCTCGTTATTTGATCTTCTCCAATCACGATCCATTGATGAGTGGAATCCAGCGCCTCAGTTACACATATTCTACATATTCCATATTTCCCACCAGTGGCGGTGCGTCCATAGAGGGCAATTGATGGGAAACACTGGCGGCAATTGATGGGGAACACTGGCGGCAATTGAGGGGGAACACTGGCGGCAATTGAGGGGGAACACTGGCGGCAATTGAGGGGGAACACTGGCGGCAATTGAGGGGGAACACTGGCGGCAATTGAGGGGGAACACTGGCGGCAATTGATGGGGAACACTGGCGGCAATTGAGGGGGAACACTGGCGGCAATTGATGGGGAACACTGGTGGCAATTGATGGGGAACACTGGTGGCAATTGATGGGGAACACTGGCGGCAATTGAGGGGGAACACTGGCGGCAATTGATGGGGAACACTGGTGGCAATTGATGGGGCACACTGGCGGCAATTGATGGGGCACACTGGCGGCAATTGATGGGGCACACTGGTGGCAATTGATGGGGAACACTGGCGGCAATTGAGGGGGAACACTGGCGGCAATTGAGGGGGAACACTGGCGGCAATTGATGGGGAACACTGGCGGCAATTGAGGGGGAACACTGGCGGCAATTGATGGGGAACACTGGTGGCAATTGATGGGGAACACTGGTGGCAATTGATGGGGAACACTTCGCACCTTTAAAATCCCAAACCCATATTTTCTTCCCATTGTCAATCATTATTATTAGCAATCGAGTATGAAGAACGGGAGCACACAGACCTGCGGGGACGCACACAGACGCACGGGACGCACACAGACCCGCAGGGACGCACACAGACGCACGGGGACGCACACAGAGCCCACATTCCGCTTACCTCGGCTCCCTCTCTTGTACATGTTGGGCTCTTTGGGGTCTCCTATCCAGCTGTAGTCGGTGGGCATGGACACGGGCCTCAGATCACCTGTATGGAGAGGAGGAAAACCTGTCCTGTTATATTCTGTGATATCAACAATTCTCCTTCAATCTAAAAAGCCTAGAAAGTTCCATTCCTGTGAGATTATCCAAATCCAACGTCTGACAAAAATCAGATCTTTACCTATAAATTCTAATATAAAATTATAATATATCTATATAAAAAAACATAAAGCACTTATTACATACAGGGACATTCTTCCCACTGATCACCAATGTAAGGGACATTCTTCCCACTGATCACCAATGTAAGGGACATTCTTCCCACTGATCACCAATGTAAGGAACATTCTTCTCACTGATCACCAATGTAAGGGACATTCTTCCCACTGATCACCAATGTAAGGGACATTCTTCCCACTGATCACCAATGTAAGGAACATTCTTCTCACTGATCACCAATGTAAGGGACATTCTTCCCACTGATCACCAATGTAAGGGACATTCTTCCCACTGATCACCAATGTAAGGGACATTCTTCCCACTGATCACCAATGTAAGGAACATTCTTCTCACTGATCACCAATGTAAGGAGCATTCTTCTCACTGATCACCAATGTAAGGAACATTCTTCTCACTGATCACCAATGTAAGGAACATTCTTCCCACTGATCACCAATGTAAGGGACATTCTTCTCACTGATCACCAATGTAAGGGACATTCTTCTCACTGATCACCAATGTAAGGGACATTCTTCCCACTGATCACCAATGTAAGGAGCATTCTTCTCACTGATCACCAATGTAAGGAACATTCTTCTCACTGATCACCAATGTAAGGGACATTCTTCTCACTGATCACCAATGTAAGGAACATTCTTCTCACTGATCACCAATGTAAGGGACATTCTTCTCACTGATCACCAATGTAAGGGACATTCTTCTCACTGATCACCAATGTAAGGGACATTCTTCCCACTGATCACCAATGTAAGGGACATTCTTCTCACTGATCACCAATGTAAGGGACATTCTTCTCACTGATCACCAATGTAAGGGACATTCTTCTCACTGATCACCAATGTAAGGGACATTCTTCCCACTGATCACCAATGTAAGGAACATTCTTCTCACTGATCACCAATGTAAGGGACATTCTTCTCACTGATCACCAATGTAAGGGACATTCTTCTCACTGATCACCAATGTAAGGGACATTCTTCTCACTGATCACCAATGTAAGGGACATTCTTCCCACTGATCACCAATGTAAGGGACATTCTTCTCACTGATCACCAATGTAAGGGACATTCTTCCCACTGATCACCAATGTAAGGAACATTCTTCCCACTGATCACCAATGTAAGGGACATTCTTCTCACTGATCACCAATGTAAGGGACATTCTTCCCACTGATCACCAATGTAAGGGACATTCTTCCCACTGATCACCAATGTAAGGAACATTCTTCTCACTGATCACCAATGTAAGGAACATTCTTCTCACTGATCACCAATGTAAGGGACATTCTTCTCACTGATCACCAATGTAAGGGACATTCTTCCCACTGATCACCAATGTAAGGATCATTCTTCCCACTGATCACCAATGTAAGGATCATTCTTCCCACTGATCACCAATGTAAGGAACATTCTTCCCAATGATCACCAATGAAAGGGACATTCTTCTCACTGATCACCAATGTAAGGGACATTCTTCTCACTGATCACCAATGTAAGGGACATTCTTCCCACTGATCACCAATGTAAGGGACATTCTTCTCACTGATCACCAATGTAAGGAACATTCTTCCCACTGGTCACCAATGTAAGGGACATTCTTCTCACTGATCACCAATGTAAGGGACATTCTTCCCACTGATCACCAATGTAAGGGACATTCTTCTCACTGATCACCAATGTAAGGGACATTCTTCTCACTGATCACCAATGTAAGGGACATTCTTCTCACTGATCACCAATGTAAGGGACATTCTTCCCACTGATCACCAATGTAAGGGACATTCTTCCCACTGATCACCAATGTAAGGGACATTCTTCCCACTGATCACCAATGTAAGGATCATTCTTCTCACTGATCACCAATGTAAGGGACATTCTTCTCACTGATCACCAATGTAAGGGACATTCTTCCCACTGATCACCAATGTAAGGGACATTGTTCCCACTGATCACCAATGTAAGGAACATTCTTCTCACTGATCACCAATGTAAGGGACATTCTTCTCACTGATCACCAATGTAAGGGACATTCTTCTCACTGATCACCAATGTAAGGGACATTCTTCCCACTGATCACCAATGTAAGAGACATTCTTCCCACTGATCACCAATGTAAGGGACATTCTTCCCACTGATCACCAATGTAAGGAGGCCCATTGACTGACGTGGCTCCCCCCCCCCCCCCCAGATGGGTCTCTCCCGGCCCAGAGAACCGGAGCTAAAACAGACCTCAGCTGGAAAGGCCTTCACCCCCTTCCCTCCCTCCCCTCCCCCCACCCAGATGCAATTCTGCTTCTCTGCTTTGTGTGGGAAATGAATTGGCCGCACATCATAAATGAATGATTTTGGTGTTCGGCGAGTTCCGCTGACATGATTCTGCCGGATCTCATCTTCACAGTTCTGCCCCAAAGAACTCGTAAAGCCTGAAATATTTATAGCACTTCCCATTCGCTGTTTTTTCTTTTTTTTCCATCAGAAAGTATTTAGGGAAATGCGGCCGTGTTATCGGGATTTACACCACGCCCGCCGCGTCCGTTTCTGGACTCGCTGACCTCGTCAGAGAGTTTAATTGGATACAATTTGGGGGGGGGAAATTACTTTTTTTATATCCTTTAGGGACACAATCTGCTCCGCGCTCCTGGGGTGGCATCCAGAGGGCGGCGTTGTGTCGTATCCCGGGGCAACAGAAACAATTGCCTCCACTAAATATAAAACAGACAGGGCCGCCATCAGGGGGTACAGGCAGTACACCTGTAAGGGGCCTGGAAATCCGCAGGGCCCCGGATGGCAACCCCCCCTTTTTTTTTCTAATTTTTGTTTGTATATATATATATATATATATATATATATATATATATATATATATATATATATATATATAAAAAAACATTTTTTTTTTTTTTTTATTAAAAGGGCAAAGAGGTCCCCAGGGCCCCGGGTGGCAACCCACCCTTTTTTTTTATAACATTTGTTTTATTTATTTATATATATTTTTTTATTTCTTTTTTCTTTTTATTAAAAGGGCCCGGAGGTCCCCAGGGCCCCGGATGGCTACCCCCCTTTTTTTTTATAAACATTTTTTATAACATTTTTTTTTAATAAATATTTTCATTTTATTTATTTTTTTGTTTTTATTAAAGGGCCCGGAGGTCCCTAGTGCCCTGGATGGCAACTCACCCTTTATTTTTATAACATTTGTTTTATTTATTTATATATATATATATATATATATTTGTTTTTATTAAAAGGGCCCGGAGGTCCCCAGGGCCCCGGATGGCAACCCCCCCTTTTTTTTTATCATTTTTTTTGTTTGTTTTTATATATATATATATATATATATATATATATATATATATATATTATATATTAAATTTATTAAAGGGCCCAGAGGTCCACAGGGCCCCCGGATGGCAACCCACTATTTTCTTTATATATATTTTATTTTTATTTATTTTTTTGTTTTTATTAAAGGGCCCAGTGGTCCCCAGGGCCCCGGATGACAACCCACCCTTTTTTTTTATAACATTTGTTTTATTTATTTATTTATATATTTTTTTCTTTTTATTAAAAGGGCCCGGAGGTCCACAGGGCCCCTGGATGGCAACCCACCATTTTTTTAATATATATTTTATTTTTATTTATTTTTTTTGTTTTTATTAAAGGGCCCAGAGGTCCCCAGATGACAACCCACCCTTTTTTTTTAATAACGTTTTATTTATTTATAATATATGTATATATATATATATATATATATATATATATATATATATATATATATATATATTTGTCTTTTTATTAAAGGTCCCGGAGGTCCCCAGGGCCCCGGATGGCAACCCACCTTTTATTTTTTTATAACATTTGTTTTATTTATTTATATATATATTTTTTCTTTATTTTTATTAAAAGGGCCCGGAGGTCCCCATGGCCCCGGGTGGCTACCCCCCTTTTTGTTAAATAATTTATATATATATATATAATTACATTCCCAACAGGTTAACAGAACGCATCCAGGCGGCCATATTGCACGTTACAGAAAATTACAGATTGAAAAGGAAAAGTATTTTTTTTTTTTAAATAACATTCAATTACAATATAACTTGTGTAGCATTTTTTTTGCTTTTTTTTTTCTGTTTACATTTTCTATATTTGTTACCTTTTTTACCCAATTAAAGGGGATCACTTATAATCCAAACTTGTAATTATTTATATTCATAAATTGGCCCCCCCAAAAATAAAAAGACAAAATCAAGACAAGAGGAAGGAAAGAGAATTAGCTCTAATGAACAATATATAAAGAATTTGGAGGGGCGGAGTCAGAGGGAAGACTTGGGATGGATATAGAGGAAGTATCGGGGGACTTGGCCTCATACACGCGGGTGCTGGAAATGGATCTAATAGACCGCCCCCCCCCCCCAACACCCCACTAATGTCTCCATAAAGAGTACCTGTCTAATGCTATCACATGGGGGTTTGTTACCTCCCTTTGGATAGCCATAAAGTGAAAAAAATATAAAGTTATAAGAAAACATATTATTGCCACCCTAGGACAGAAGGTAAATTACTGGCAGGATCACCAGATAAAAACAAAAAAAATGGGGCAAAAAAGCGTGAAATAGGAAAACTAATGCAAACGCCACATCTGAATACCGCCAAGCATCGCCTCGGCAGACATCACCAAACACCCAGGGGAAGCAGCCGGAGAGAACCTGCCGCTGCCCGTGAGATGGGGTGAGGGCAGGGCCCGACCTACTGACTGACGGACCCAGGGGGAGGGCGTGGGTGTCATCCATGACTGACCCTGGGTGGTGGCTGTTGGATCGTTTGCGCCCCCCTCCCCAAAAAAAAAAAAAGAAAACCACCAGTCGCCACTGCAAATACCCCTCCTCAGAGACACGTGTACGAGGCCACACAGCACCATGTATACACAGCAACACGACACTTCATGCAGCATTGTGACTCTAGTGGGACGTATTATTCACAGTCAGAAGGATGGGGGGTTTTTGCTGGGAAGATCGGGTTGCTGGGTTGGCGTTAGGAAGATCGGGGTGGTGGGTGTATGTTAGGAGGGGTGGGGTCGTGGATTGGTGTTAGGAAGGGCGGGTTGATGGGCTGGTGTTAGAAAGATCGGGGTGGTGGGTGTATGTTAGGAAGGGTGGGGTGGTGGATTGGTGTTAGGAAGGGTGGGGTGGTAAATTGGTGTTGGTGGGCGGGGTAGTGGGTGTGTGTGTTAGAAAAGGCGAGGTGGTGGGGCAGTGTTAGGAAGGGTGGGGTAGTGGATCAATGTAGGTGGGCGGGGTGTTGGGTGTGTGTTTGGACTGGTGGGGTGGTGGCTGGGTGTTGGAGGGTGGGGTGGTAGATTGGTGGGTGTGGTAGTGGGTGGGTGTTAGGAAGGGTGGGGTGGAGGATTGATGTTGGTGGGCGGGGTGGTGGCTGTGTGTTAGGAAGGGCTAGGTGGTGGCTGGGTGTTGGCGGGTGGGGGATTGGTGTTGGTGGGTGGGTGTTAGGAAGGGTGGGGTGGTGGATTGGTGTTGGTGGGTGGGGTGGTGGATGTGTGTTAGTTAGGAAGGGCGGGGGGTGGATTGGGGGTGGTGGGTGTGTGTTAGGAAAGGCGGGGTGGTGGATTGGTGTTGATGGGCGGGTGTTAGGAAGGGCGGGTGGTGGATTGGTGTTGGTGGGCGGGGTAGTGGGTGGGTGTTAGAAAGGGCGGGTGGTGGATTGGTGTTGGTGGGTAGGTGGGTGGGTGGTAGGAAAGATGGGGTGTGGTGGATTGGTGTTGGTGGGCGGGGTAGTGGGTGGGTGTTAGGAAGGACGGGGTGGTAGATTGGTGTTGGTGGGTAGTGGGGGGTGTTAGGAATGGTGGGGTGGTGGATTGGTGTTGGTGGGCGGGGTAGTAGGTGGGTGTTAGGAAGGGCGGGGTGGTGGATTGGTGTTGGTGGGCGGGGTAGTGGGTGGGTGTTAGGAAGGGCGGGGTGGAAGATTGGTGTTGGTGGGTGGGGTAGTGGGTGGGTGTTAGGAAGGGCGGGGTGGTAGATTGGTGTTGGTGGGCGGGGTAGTGGGTGGGTGTTAGGAAGGGCGGGTGGTAGATTGGTGTGCGGGGTAGTGGATGGGTGTTAGGAAGGGCGGGGTGGTGGATTGGTGTTGGTGGGCGGGGTAGTGGGTGGGTGTTGGTGGGCGGGGTAGTGGGTGGGTGTTAGGAAGGGCGGGGTGGTGGATTGGTGTTGGTGTGCGGGGTAGTGGGTGGGTGTTGGTGGGCGGGGTAGTGGTGGGTGTTAGGAAGGGCAGGTTGAGGGTCGTACCGTGAGTCGGCGTCTTTTCTCTTCGGCGCACACCTGTCGATCTACCTCTGTCATACTCTGAGCCCACGTCATGTCCCTCACCTTCAATCAGCGTGTAATATTTGCCGCTCTCGTGCTCGAGGAAGTAGCTGGGCGATTCCGAACCCTTGACCCCCATCTTGCTGACGCCGTACTTATTGATGTCATCGCAGGACACGATGCCGATGTCATCTCTGTGTAGAAGAAGGACAAGACGGTGAGAACAAGTCCTCAAAGATGGACTCCAGACAAGCAGAAAAAAAAAACTAATGAGAGCCGGTTTACAAGTCAAAGGATTTGTAATTCTGTCCCCCACCCTGTGTGAATGTGAATGAGAATGGGGTACCCCCCCCCCCCAAAAAAAAAAGTGTCAAGAATGAAAACATTTCGGGTGCATAACCCATTCACAGGGTACTCTGGGCGTGTGAAGGAGTGGTTTATTCATGGACTGGAGAAATGTTGGGGGGGGCGCTATACTTCTGCACCCACACACCCACCCAGGCCTGGGGGGCCCTTTCAGGTAGGTACAGGGCTCAATGATTTCTTATACCGTGTTTCCCCCGAAAATAAGACCCGAGATGCCTGCGGACATCAGCCCTGCGCCGAGCACTGCCGAGGGAAGGGCCGAGTTGCCTGCGGACGTCAGCCACGTGCTGAGCACTGCCGAGGGAAGGGCCGAGATGCCTGTGGACGTCAGCCCCGTGCCGAGAACTGCCGAGGGAAGGGCTGAGATCCCTGCGGACGTCAGCCCCGCACCAAGCACTGCCGAGGGAAGGGCTGCTGACATCAGCCAGCAGGAGAGAAGATCTCCAGTGGGTCACGTGAGCGCCAAGCGGCGCTGTAAATAAGGTATTTTCGACAATAAAGTGACAAAAGGAGACACAGTGGACATTATATAACATTTATACAAAACGGATTATATATTTTTACGTGGACTTTACAGGGAGTGCAGAATTATTAGGCAAGTTGTATTTTTGAGGATTAATTTTATTATTGAACAACAACCATGTTCTCAATGAACCCAAAAAACTCATTAATATCAAAGCTGAATATTTTTGGAAGTAGTTTTTAGTTTGTTTTTAGTTTTAGCTATTTTAGGGGGATATCTGTGTGTGCAGGTGACTATTACTGTGCAGAATTATTAGGCAACTTAACAAAAAACAAATATATACCCATTTCAATTATTTATTTTTACCAGTGAAACCAATATAACATCTCAACATTCACAAATATACATTTCTGACATTCAAAAACAAAACAAAAACAAATCAGTGACCAATATAGCCACCTTTCTCTGCAAGGACACTCAAAAGCCTGCCATCCATGGATTCTGTCAGTGTTTTGATCTGTTCACCATCAACATTGCGTGCAGCAGCAACCACAGCCTCCCAGACACTGTTCAGAGAGGTGTACTGTTTTCCCTCCTTGTAAATCTCACATTTGATGATGGACCACAGGTTCTCAATGGGGTTCAGATCAGGTGAACAAGGAGGCCATGTCATTAGTTTTTCTTCTTTTATACCCTTTCTTGCCAGCCACGCTGTGGAGTACTTGGACGCGTGTGATGGAGCATTGTCCTGCATGAAAATCATGTTTTTCTTGAAGGATGCAGACTTCTTCCTGTACCACTGCTTGAAGAAGGTCTCTTCCATAATCTGGCAGTAGGACTGGGAGTTGAGCTTGACTCCATCCTCAACCCGAAAAGGCCCCACAAGCTCATCTTTGATGATACCAGCCCAAACCAGTACTCCACCTCCACCTTGCTGGCGTCTGAGTCGGACTGGAGCTCTCTGCCCTTTACCAATCCAGCCACGGGCCCATCCATCTGGCCCATCAAGACTCACTCTCATTTCATCAGTCCATAAAACCTTAGAAAAATCAGTCTTGAGATATTTCTTGGCCCAGTCTTGACGTTTAGCTTGTGTGTCTTGTTCAGTGGTCATCGTCTTTCAGCCTTTCTTACCTTGGCCATGTCTCTGAGTATTGCACACCTTGTGCTTTTGGGCACTCCAGTGATGTTGCAGCTCTGAAATATAGCCAAACTGGTGGCATGTGGCATCTTGGCAGCTGCACGCTTGACTTTTCTCAGTTCATGGGCAGTTATTTTGCGCCTTGGTTTTTCCACACGCTTCTTGCGACCCCGTTGACTATTTTGAATGAAACGCTTGATTGTTCGATGATCACGCTTCAGAAGCTTTGCAATTTTAAGAGTGCTGCATCCCTCTGCAAGATATCTCACTATTTTTGACTTTTCTGAGCCTGTCAAGTCCTTCTTTTGACCCATTTTGCCAAAGGAAAGGAAGTTGCCTAATAATTATGCACACCTGATATAGGGTGTTGATGTCATTAGACCACACCCCTTCTCATTACAGAGATGCACATCACCTAATATGCTTAATCGGTAGTAGGCTTTCGAGCCTATACAGCTTGGAGTAAGACAACATGCATAAAGAGGATGATGTGGTCAAAATACTAATTTGCCTAATAATTCTGCACTCCCTGTAGTAGGGCTTATTTTCGGGGTAGGCCTTATATTGCAGCCCTCCCCGACTATCAGGCCAGGTCTTATTTTCAGGGTAGGGTTTATTTTTGGGGAAACAGGGTAGTAGGCCTGGTTGGGCCTACTGCCTGAACGCTGGCTAACCTCTACATTGGCCAAGCACAGACAGGAGTGAAGGGCAGGTCGGTATGTACAGCTGGCAGTAAAGTGAACCTGTCATTTCACTCTGCATAGGCAAAGCACCGCTTTACATTAAGACTCAACACTCTAAGGATCCAGATGTTTGTGGCCAACGTGACTTCGGGTTTTTTACCCCACTGCAGCCAATCCCGTTGTCCCTCAAGTAAAATTTTAAGCGAGTGGAAAGGGGAAGATAGGAATTTTTCACACAGAAGGATAATAATATATAACAAAAAGGTACTTCTGCACAACGCTGACAAGTTTTTACAACAAAATACTTACCTTGGGCCATAAAGTCCAGACACAGGGGAAAGGATGAAGACATCGTGTAGGGTGGAGCCGTCCACCTTGGATGGCATTCCCATTGTTCCGGTGGGTGTTGTGTTACCACTTGTGGGACTGGTTGGAATCACAGGCTGAAAAAATAAATAAAAAATAAAATGTGTGTGCATGCAATTATGTACTGTACATGGGAAAGCCATGTTACATACACAGAGTCTGCTCCCTATATAGTAGAGCTATGGAGTGGTTAAAACTCACTATTCCTCTCCTTCACAGTCAGTGTGCTCAGATTGACTAAACACAAAAGACCCTCTATTAATGTGAGGTCCAGGAAAAAAAAAATTAACCCTTGGATCCTCAGGGGCAGGACTTATTCTGACCACTTGTTTTATCTTGGCCACACCCCTATGGCACCAGGACTACATCCGAATTGGTGACACCCAGATCCCGGAGGAAGTTCACCTTACATGGACACAGCCAATCACAAACTAATAATACCTAGATAACATACACTAATGATACACATGCTCATCGCATTAGTAGCCCACCTGTAAAACCCCCCCTGTATCCGGAACTAATACGGAGAGTATCATCAATCGGAGAACAGCCTCAGTGTGATCCTTTATATAGGTTTAATCAGGACGGGGGCAGATACTTATCAGACGATTGGTCTGTTCCAAAACAGCTGGCGCCCAACGTGGGGCTCGAACTCACGACCCTGAGATTAAGAGTCTCATGCTCTACCGACTGAGCTAGCCTGGCCTTCTGGGTTCCTTGAAGAGATTGCCATGAAAGGGGATGGTACAAATCAGCAAATTATATTGTAAAGTAAAGCCAGGATTACGGATGGGGGTCAGAGGATAAAAGGTTGAGGATAAAAGGTGGGTCTAAGGGCAGCAGATGAATGATGAGTCTATGGAGGATGAAATGTAGGTCTATGGGCGGGAGATGAAAGGTGGGTCTATTGGCGGGAGATGAAAGGTGGGTCTATTGGCGGGAGATGAAAGGTGGGTCTATTGGCGGGAGATGAAAGGTGGGTCTATTGGCGGGAGACGAAAGGTGGGTCTATTGGCGGGAGACGAAAGGTGGGTCTATTGGCGGGAGACGAAAGGTGGGTCTATTGGCGGGAGACGAAAGGTGGGTCTATTGGCGGGAGACGAAAGGTGGGTCTATTGGCGGGAGACGAAAGGTGGGTCTATTGGCGGGAGACGAAAGGTGGGTCTATTGGCGGGAGACGAAAGGTGGGTCTATTGGCGGGAGACGAAAGGTGGGTCTATTGGCGGGAGACGAAAGGTGGGTCTATTGGCGGGAGACGAAAGGTGGGTCTATTGGCGGGAGACGAAAGGTGGGTCTATTGGCGGGAGACGAAAGGTGGGTCTATTGGCGGGAGACGAAAGGTGGGTCTATTGGCGGGAGACGAAAGGTGGGTCTATTGGCGGGAGACGAAAGGTGGGTCTATTGGCGGGAGACGAAAGGTGGGTCTATTGGCGGGAGACGAAAGGTGGGTCTATTGGCGGGAGACGAAAGGTGGGTCTATTGGCGGGAGACGAAAGGTGGGTCTATTGGCGGGAGATGAAAGGTGGGTCTATTGGCGGGAGACGAAAGGTGGGTCTATTGGCGGGAGACGAAAGGTGGGTCTATTGGCGGGAGACGAAAGGTGGGTCTATTGGCGGGAGACGAAAGGTGGGTCTATTGGCGGGAGACGAAAGGTGGGTCTATTGGCGGGAGACGAAAGGTGGGTCTATTGGCGGGAGACGAAAGGTGGGTCTATTGGCGGGAGACGAAAGGTGGGTCTATTGGCGGGAGACGAAAGGTGGGTCTATTGGCGGGAGACGAAAGGTGGGTCTATTGGCGGGAGACGAAAGGTGGGTCTATTGGCGGGAGACGAAAGGTGGGTCTATTGGCGGGAGATGAAAGGTGGGTCTATTGGCGGGAGATGAAATGTAGGTCTATGGGCGGGAGATGAAAGGTGGGTCTATTGGCGGGAGATGAAAGGTGGGTCTATTGGCGGGAGATGAAAGGTGGGTCTATTGGCGGGAGATGAAAGGTGGGTCTATTGGCGGGAGACGAAAGGTGGGTCTATTGGCGGGAGACGAAAGGTGGGTCTATTGGCGGGAGACGAAAGGTGGGTCTATTGGCGGGAGACGAAAGGTGGGTCTATTGGCGGGAGACGAAAGGTGGGTCTATTGGCGGGAGACGAAAGGTGGGTCTATTGGCGGGAGACGAAAGGTGGGTCTATTGGCGGAAGACGAAAGGTGGGTCTATTGGCGGGAGACGAAAGGTGGGTCTATTGGCGGGAGATGAAAGGTGGGTCTATTGGCGGGAGATGAAAGGTGGGTCTATTGGCGGGAGAAGAAAGGTGGGTCTATTGGCGGGAGAAGAAAGGTGGGTCTATTGGCGGGAGACGAAAGGTGGGTCTATTGGCGGGAGACGAAAGGTGGGTCTATTGGCGGGAGACGAAAGGTGGGTCTATTGGCGGGAGACGAAAGGTGGGTCTATTGGCGGGAGACGAAAGGTGGGTCTATTGGCGGGAGACGAAAGGTGGGTCTATTGGCGGGAGACGAAAGGTGGGTCTATTGGCGGGAGACGAAAGGTGGGTCTATTGGCGGGAGACGAAAGGTGGGTCTATTGGCGGGAGACGAAAGGTGGGTCTATTGGCGGGAGACGAAAGGTGGGTCTATTGGCGGGAGACGAAAGGTGGGTCTATTGGCGGGAGACGAAAGGTGGGTCTATTGGCGGGAGATGAAAGGTGGGTCTATTGGCGGGAGATGAAAGGTGGGTCTATTGGCGGGAGACGAAAGGTGGGTCTATTGGCGGGAGACGAAAGGTGGGTCTATTGGCGGGAGACGAAAGGTGGGTCTATTGGCGGGAGACGAAAGGTGGGTCTATTGGCGGGAGACGAAAGGTGGGTCTATTGGCGGGAGATGAAAGGTGGGTCTATTGGCGGGAGACGAAAGGTGGGTCTATTGGCGGGAGACGAAAGGTGGGTCTATTGGCGGGAGACGAAAGGTGGGTCTATTGGCGGGAGATGAAAGGTGGGTCTATTGGCGGGAGATGAAAGGTGGGTCTATTGGCGGGAGACGAAAGGTGGGTCTATTGGCGGGAGATGAAAGGTGGGTCTATTGGCGGGAGATGAAAGGTGGGTCTATTGGCTGGAGATGAAAGGTGGGTCTATTGGCGGGAGATGAAAGGTGGGTCTATTGGCGGGAGATGAAAGGTGGGTCTATTGGCGGGAGATGAAAGGTGGGTCTATTGGCGGGAGATTAAACTGGTACTGCCTATAAGAGTACCAGTACCAGCCGCTCTACTCTAATAAAGTATAACAGCTAGTGGCTAGTGAAGGGGGAGAGGGGGCTTGGGTGGCGGGGGGGTGCGGGAGTTGTCCGGCCGCCATGGGAGAGACCTGTCAAAGTGGGCCAGTCTGGATGAAGTCCAGGGCCAAATTTTTGTCCCAGTCCAGCCCTGGCAGAAGATGAAAGGTGGGATTATGGGCCGAGAATGAAGAGTGGGCCTACGAATAGAAGATAAAATATTGGATTATGGGCTGCCCCTAAACAGAAGATGAAAGGTGGGATTATGGGCCAAGAATAAAGGGTGGGCCTATGAGCAGAAGATGAAAGGTGTCCCTAAGGGTGATGGAGGAAAGGCAGGTTTATGAGTGGAGATGGAGGATGAATCCATGGGTTGGGATGAAAGGTGGGTCTGTGGGGTGAGATTCATTGGAGGGTCTATGGGCAAAGAATACAAATCAAGTATATGGATGGTGGAGGATTTGGCATGACAACACATGACCCCCTTTTTTCCCTCATATCACTATTCCTCCACTCTAGCGCCCCCTGTTGGTGGATCTCTCGTCTACCTCCCATTCATAGACCTAGCCCCCGCTCCATAATACTTCCTTCCTATCTATCCAGTGTCTTTTTTTTGGGGATAAAGGTCGGCTGAGCCATAAAAAAAAAAAAATACTCCAACAACGCCATGTCTCAGTAACTTGGAATAATTCAGCTGAAGGAATAATTAAAACCTCCCGCGCACGGACCGGTTTTGTTAACTGCTTTAGGGATCGCTTGTTGCTTTTCTATTATCCGCGCAAATCTATTTTACGCAGCGTTGCTCGGGAGTCTGACAGCTCCAGGCATCAAAAGCTCACAGCACGAGGAACGTCTAGCAACACGATATAACGAGGCGGAAAACAGACAACGGAACAAAAGGCGTCTATCTCCCAGAAAGGAACCCCCCCTCCCCCCCATCTCCCCCCTCAATTTAAGCCGATTGGTGAAATGAGACGGGTTTCCTATCAGGAGATAAACAGGCGCTCTTTATTCAGTCGCAGTGAAAAGGTGAAGACCCCGAATAATGACATTTCCACCGAAAAAAAAAAAAGATGCCGAGCGCGCGATCCCGCCGTCTCCAGACACCGCAGGACATTTCGCTTCGTCTTCCGCCCACACAAATCGGCAAATTCGGCTCCAGCTGCAGAAAACTATAAAAAGGATTTCTTAATCCCGAGGTCTATATTTAGCAGTTTTGATATGTTCAGGTCGCCGAAGTATAAAACGCGTCCTGGATTCTGAGGGCATTAAAGATTAATCACGGGTGGGGGGGGAGGGGGGGACACCCCGCTGAGAGCGCCGCCGCCACAAAGAGAAAAACAAACACAAATCTCCGCCGAGAAAAAAAACATTTTCTACATTCATTTCCATAAAGGGCGAGATTCATCTGAGCTTCAAACATTCATCGATCTTTACAGGAAATGCCACCAAAATGACCCCCTTTATTAGGTCCCCCTTGCTAGTAGCGGGCTGGACCCCCTTTATTAGGTCCCCCTTGCTAGTAGTGGGTTGGACCCCTTTATTAGGCCCCCCTTGCTAGTAGTGGGTTGGACCCTCTTTATTAGGCCCCCCTTACTAGTAGCGGGTTGGACCCCCTTTATTAGGTCCCCCTTGCTAGTAGCGGGTTGGACCCCCTTTATTAGGTCCCCCTTGCTAGTAGCGGGTTGGACTCCCTTTATTAGATCCCCCTTGCTAGTAGTGGGTTGGACCCCCTTTATTAGGTCCCCCTTACTAGTAGCAGGTTGGACCCCCTTTATTAGGTCCCCCTTGCTAGTAGCGGGCTGGACCCCCTTTATTAGGTCCCCCTTGCTAGTAGTGGGTTGGACCCCTTTATTAGGCCCCCCTTGCTAGTAGTGGGTTGGACCCTCTTTATTAGGCCCCCCTTACTAGTAGCGGGTTGGACCCCCTTTATTAGGTCCCCCTTGCTAGTAGCGGGTTGGACCCCCTTTATTAGGTCCCCCTTGCTAGTAGCGGGTTGGACCCCCTTTATTAGGTCCCCCTTGCTAGTAGCGGGTTGGACTCCCTTTATTAGATCCCCCTTGCTAGTAGTGGGTTGGACCCCCTTTATTAGGTCCCCCTTGCTAGTAGCGGGCTGGACCCCCTTTATTAGGTCCCCCTTGCTAGTAGTGGGTTGGACCCCTTTATTAGGCCCCCCTTGCTAGTAGTGGGTTGGACCCTCTTTATTAGGCCCCCCTTACTAGTAGCGGGTTGGACCCCCTTTATTAGATCCCCCTTGCTAGTAGTGGGTTGGACCCCCTTTATTAGGTCCCCCTTACTAGTAGCAGGTTGGACCCCCTTTATTAGGTCCCCCTTGCTAGTAGCGGGTTGGACCCCCTTTTTTAGGTCCCCCTTGCTAGTAGCAGGTTGGACCCCCTTTATTAGGTCCCCCTTGCTAGTAGCGGGCTGGACCCCCTTTATTAGGTCCCCCTTGCTAGTAGTGGGTTGGACCCCTTTATTAGGCCCCCCTTGCTAGTAGTGGGTTGGACCCTCTTTATTAGGCCCCCCTTACTAGTAGCGGGTTGGACCCCCTTTATTAGGTCCCCCTTGCTAGTAGCGGGTTGGACCCCCTTTATTAGGTCCCCCTTGCTAGTAGCGGGTTGGACTCCCTTTATTAGATCCCCCTTGCTAGTAGTGGGTTGGACCCCCTTTATTAGGTCCCCCTTACTAGTAGCAGGTTGGACCCCCTTTATTAGGTCCCCCTTGCTAGTAGCGGGTTGGACCCCCTTTATTAGGTCCCCCCTTGCTAGTAGCGGGTTGGACCCCCCTTTATTAGGTTCCCTTTGCTAGTAGCGGGTTGGACCCCCTTTATTAGGTCCCCCTTGCTAGTAGCCGGTTGGACCCCCTTTATTAGGTCCCCCTTGCTAGTAGAGGGTTGGACCCCCTTTATTAGGTCCCCCTTGCTAGTAGCAGGTTGGACCCCCTTTATTAGGTCCTCCTTGCTAGTAGCGGGTTGGACCCCCTTTATTAGGTCCCCCTTGCTAGTAGCGGGTTGGACCCCCTTTATTAGGTCCTCCTTGCTAGTAGCGGGTTGGACCCCCTTTATTAGGTCCCCCTTGCTAGTAGCGGGTTGGACCCCCTTTATTAGGCCCCCCTTGCTAGTAGCGGGTTGAACCCCCTTTATTAGGTCCCCCTTGCTAGTAGCAGGTCGGACCCCCTTTATTAGGTCCCCCTTGCTAGTAGCGGGTTGGACCCCCTTTATTAGGCCCCTCTTGCTAGTAGCGGGTTGGACCCCCTTTATTAGGTCCCCCTTGCTAGTAGCGGGTTGGACCCCCTTTATTAGGTCCCCCTTGCTAGTAGCGGGTTGGACCCCCTTTATTAGGCCCCTCTTGCTAGTAGCGGGTTGGACCCCCTTTATTAGGTCCTCCTTGCTAGTAGCGGGTTGGACCCCCTTTATTAGGCCCCCCTTGCTAGTAGCGGGTTGGACCCCCTTTATTAGGTCCTCCTTGCTAGTAGCGGGTTGGACCCCCTTTATTAGGTCCCCCTTGCTAGTATTGGGTTGGACCCCCTTTATTAGGCCCCCTTGCTAGTAGCGGGTTGGACCCCCTTTATTAGGCCCCCCCCTTGCTAGTAGCGGGTTGGACCCCCTTTATTAGGTCCCCCTTGCTAGTATTGGGTTGGACCCCCTTTATTAGGTCCCCCTTGCTAGTAGCGGGTTGGACCCCCTTTATTAGGTCCTCCTTGCTAGTAGCGGGTTGGACCCCCTTTATTAGGTCTCCCTTGCTAGTAGCGGGTTGGACCCCCTTTATTAGGCCCCCCTTGCTAGTAGCGGGTTGGACCCCCTTTATTAGGTCCCCTTTGCTAGTAGCGGGTTGGACCCCCTTTATTAGGTCTCCCTTGCTAGTAGCGGGTTGGACCCCCTTTATTAGGTCCCCCTTGCTAGTAGCGGGTTGGACCCCCTTTATTAGGTCCCCTTTGCTAGTAGCGGGTTGGACCCCTTTATTAGGTCCCCCTTGCTAGTAGCGGGTTGGACCCCCTTTATTAGGTCCCCTTTGCTAGTAGCGGGTTGGACCCCTTTATTAGGTCCCCCTTGCTAGTAGCGGGTTAGACCCCCTTTATTAGGTCCCCCGGTTGGACCCCCTTTATTAGGTCCCCTTTGCTAGTAGCGGGTTGGACCCCTTTATTAGGTCCCCCTTGCTAGTAGCGGGTTAGACCCCCTTTATTAGGTCCCCCGGTTGGACCCCCTTTATTAGGTCCCCTTTGCTAGTAGCGGGTTGGACCCCTTTATTAGGTCCCCCTTGCTAGTAGCGGGTTAGACCCCCTTTATTAGGCCCCCCTTGCTAGTAGCGGGTTGGACCCCCTTTATTAGGTCCCCTTTGCTAGTAGCGGGTTGGACCCCCTTTATTAGGTTCCCCGGTTGGACCCCCTTTATTACGTCCCCCTTGCTAGTGAATGGATAGACTGCATTCTCATATATGACATAAATAGTCCCTGAGGACATTGGGGGGGGGGGAAGCTCTGCAGACCATCACACTTACCTGAAGTGCAAGCGGTTTCCATCGGACGTTCTTCAGGAGTGCGGGTGCCGATGCCAGAGTGTTCTGGGGTCTCTTCTTCAGGGTCAGGATCACCCCACTGGGGTCTTCTCTCAACGCGTTCACCAAGTTCTTTAATTGCCAACCGACCTGAAGAGACAGAAATCCGACCAATCATCATTCCTGGAATCTGTGCAACCAAACGTGACAAATCAACACCGTCCACAACATGGGAGGGGCAGAGACACAAACTACTGCAGGAAATCTCCCCATTGTGGGAGGGGCAGAGACACAAACTACTGCAGGAAATCTCCTCATTGTGGGAGGGGCAGAGACACAAACTACTGCAGGAAATCTCACCATTGTGGGAGGGGCAGAGACACAAACTACTGCAGGGAAATCTTACCATTGTGGGAGGGGCAGAGACACAAACTACTGCAGGGAAATCTCCTCATTGTGGGAGGGGCAGAGACACAAACTACTGCAGGAAATCTCCCCATTGTGGGAGGGGCAGAGACACAAACTACTGCAGGAAATCTCCCCATTGTGGGAGGGGCAGAGACACAAACTACTGCAGGAAATCTCTCCATTGTGGGAGGGGCAGAGACACAAACTACTGCAGGGAAATCTCCCCATTGTGGGAGGGGCAGAGACACAAACTACTGCAGGGAAATCTCCCCATTGTGAGAGGGGCAGAGACACAAACTACTGCAGGAAATCTCCCCATTGTGGGAGGGGCAGAGACACAAACTACTGCAGGAAATCTCCCCATTGTGGGAGGGGCAGAGACACAAACTACTGCAGGAAATCTCCTCATTGTGGGAGGGGCAGAGACACAAACTACTGCAGGGAAATCTCCCCATTGTGGGAGGGGCAGAGACACAAACTACTGCAGGAAACCTCCCCATTGTGGGAGGGGCAGAGACACAAACTACTGCAGGAAACCTCCCCATTGTGGGAGGGGCAGAGACACAAACTACTGCAGGGAAATCTCCCCATTGTGGGAGGGGCAGAGACACAAACTACTGCAGGAAATCTCACCATTGTGGGAGGGGCAGAGACACAAACTACTGCAGGAAATCTCCCCATTGTGGGAGGGGCAGAGACACAAACTACTGCAGGGAAATCTCACCATTGTGGGAGGGGCAGAGACACAAACTACTGCAGGAAACCTCCCCATTGTGGGAGGGGCAGAGACACAAACTACTGCAGGAAATCTCACCATTGTGGGAGGGGCAGAGACACAAACTACTGCAGGGAAATCTTACCATTGTGGGAGGGGCAGAGACACAAACTACTGCAGGGAAATCTCCTCATTGTGGGAGGGGCAGAGACACAAACTACTGCAGGAAATCTCCTCATTGTGGGAGGGGCAGAGACACAATCTACTGCAGGAAATCTCCCCATTGTGGGAGGGGCAGAGACACAAACTACTGCAGGAAACCTCCCCATTGTGGGAGGGGCAGAGACACAAACTACTGCAGGAAATCTCCCCATTGTGGGAGGGGCAGAGACACAAACTACTGCAGGAAATCTCCCCATTGTGGGAGGGGCAGAGACACAAACTACTGCAGGAAATCTCCCCATTGTGGGAGGGGCAGAGACACAAACTACTGCAGGAAATCTCCCCATTGTGGGAGGGGCAGAGACACAAACTACTGCAGGAAATCTCTCCATTGTGGGAGGGGCAGAGACACAAACTACTGCAGGGAAATCTCCCCATTGTGGGAGGGGCAGAGACACAAACTACTGCAGGGAAATCTCCCCATTGTGAGAGGGGCAGAGACACAAACTACTGCAGGAAATCTCCCCATTGTGGGAGGGGCAGAGACACAAACTACTGCAGGAAATCTCCCCATTGTGGGAGGGGCAGAGACACAAACTACTGCAGGAAATCTCCTCATTGTGGGAGGGGCAGAGACACAAACTACTGCAGGGAAATCTCCCCATTGTGGGAGGGGCAGAGACACAAACTACTGCAGGAAACCTCCCCATTGTGGGAGGGGCAGAGACACAAACTACTGCAGGAAACCTCCCCATTGTGGGAGGGGCAGAGACACAAACTACTGCAGGGAAATCTCCCCATTGTGGGAGGGGCAGAGACACAAACTACTGCAGGAAATCTCACCATTGTGGGAGGGGCAGAGACACAAACTACTGCAGGAAATCTCCCCATTGTGGGAGGGGCAGAGACACAAACTACTGCAGGGAAATCTCACCATTGTGGGAGGGGCAGAGACACAAACTACTGCAGGAAACCTCCCCATTGTGGGAGGGGCAGAGACACAAACTACTGCAGGAAATCTCCCCATTGTGGGAGGGGCAGAGACACAAACTACTGCAGGGAAATCTCCCCATTGTGGGAGGAGCAGAGACACAAACTACTGCAGGAAACCTCCCCATTGTGGGAGGGGCAGAGACACAAACTACTGCAGGGAAATCTCCCCATTGTGGGAGGAGCAGAGACACAAACTACTGCAGGAAACCTCCCCATTGTGGGAGGGGCAGAGACACAAACTACTGCAGGGAAATCTCCCCATTGTGGGAGGGGCAGAGACACAAACTACTGCAGGAAATCTCCCCATTGTGGGAGGGGCAGAGACACAAACTACTGCAGGAAATCTCCCCATTGTGGGAGGGGCAGAGACACAAACTACTGCAGGAAATCTCATTGTGGGAGGGGCAGAGACACAAACTACTGCAGGGAATCTCCCCATTGTGGGAGGGGCAGAGACACAAACTACTGCAGGAAATCTCCCCATTGTGGGAGGGGCAGAGACACAAACTACTGGGGGAAATCTCCCCATTGTGGGAGGGGCAGAGACACAAACTACTGCAGGGAATCTCCCCATTGTGGGAGGGGCAGAGACACAAACTACTGCAGGAAATCTCTCTATTGTGGGAGGGGCAGAGACACAAACTACTGCAGGAAATCTCCTCATTGTGGGAGGGGCAGAGACACAAACTACTGCAGGAAATCTCTCCATTGTGGGAGGGGCAGAGACACAAACTACTGCAGGAAATCTCCCCATTGTGGGAGGGGCAGAGACACAAACTACTGCAGGAAATCTCCCCATTGTGGGAGGGGCAGAGACAGTGTGGGGTCAGTGTGAAAGCCGCCTATTGGATGTAAAGTAACCGACAGCCTCACACTCTCCCACCACTTTCACCATCATACTGTATATATATTTATTATGTATTATAAATTCATTATTAATATTACTATTTATTATGTGTTAGTCATGTATTTATGTATACAAAATAAAGGACAGCCCTACACTGTCACATCACATCTATTATCAATAATACTATTAATAAAAAATGTATGCATATTAAATACATAATATTATTATTATTGCATTTATAAATGTATCAATTTATTTTTATCATGATGTGTTTATTTCTTATGTATTATGTATGTGTTTATTATTTATTATGTATTTATATATACAAAATAACCACCAGCCCAACACTCACAGCACTGCCATTATTGCACCATGTATGCACTATAGTATTGTATATGAAATATATTATAAAATACATAATAAATAAAACATAATATTTCATATACAATACTATAGTGCATACATGGTGCAATAATGGCAGTGCTGTGAGTGTTGGGCTGGTGGTTATTTTGTATATATAAATACATAATAAATAAATACAGTACATAAATAATGCATAAGAAATAATAAACACATAGCAATAAAATAAATACATGGTAAATAATAATATTATTATTATTATTATTGCATTTATATGTATTATTTATTTAATATGCATTTGTTTTTTTATTATACATATTAATAATAATAATATTATAAAATACATAATAAATAAAACATAATTATTAATATTATTATTAATACGTATAATAAAAAAAACAAATGCATATTAAATAAATAATACATATAAATGTAATAATAATAATAATAATAATAATAATATTATTATTTACTATGCATTTATTTTATTGCTATGTGTTTATTATTTCTTATGCATTATTTATGTACTGTATTTATTATTTCTAATATATTCATATATACAAAATAACCACCAGCCCAACACTCTCACAGTACTGTATATGTAATATTATGTATTATTTATTATGTATTTAATAAAAAATAAATGCATATTAAATAAATACATAACACACGCAGTAATAATAACATTTATTACGTATTAATTTTATTGTAAAGTGTTTAATATTTCTTATGCATTATTAATGCATTTCTTTTTTCTTATGTATTCATATATACAAAATAACTGTCTGGCTGACACTGACAGCACCACCATTATTGCACTGTTTAAATACTATAGTACTGTATATGTAATATTATGTATTCTTTATTATGTATTTAATAATAATACTAATAAAAAAATTATATTTTTAATATATACAGTGAGGAAAATAAGTATTTGAACACCCTGCTATTTTGCAAGTTCTCCCACTTGGAAATAATGGAGGGGTCTGAAATTGTCATCGTAGGTGCATGTCCACTGTGAGAGACATAATCAAAAAAAAAAAATCCAGAAATCACAATGTATGATAACTATTTATTTGTATGATACAGCTGCAAATAAGTATTTGAACACCTGAGAAAATCAATGTTAATATTTGGTACAGTAGCCTTTGTTTGCAATTACAGAGGTCAAACGTTTCTTGTAGTTTTTCACCAGGTTTGCACACACTGGAGGAGGGATTTTGGCGCACTCCTCCACACAGATCTTCTCTACATCAGTCAGATTTCTGGGCTGTCGCTGAGAAACACGGAGTTTGAGCTCCCTCCAAAGATTCTCTATTGGGTTTAGGTCTGGAGACTGGCTAGGCTACGCCAGAACCTTGATATGCTTCTTACAGAGCCACTCCTTGGTTATCCCGGCTGTGTGCTTCGGGTCATTGTCATGTTGGAAGACCCAGCCTCGACCCATCTTCAAAGCTCTAACTGAGGGAAGGAGGTTGTTGCCCAAAATCTCGCAATACATGGCCCCGGTCATCCTCTCCTTAATACAGTGCAGTCGCCCTGTCCCATGTGCAGAAAAACACCCCCAAAGCATGATGCTACCACCCCCATGCTTCACAGTAGGGATGGTGTTCTTGGGATGGTACTCATCATTCTTCTTCCTCCAAACACGGTTAGTGGAATTATGACCAAAAAGTTCTATTTTGGTCTCATCTGACCACATGACTTTCTCCCGTGACTCCTCTGGATCATCCAAATGGTCATTGGCAAACTTAAGACGGGCCTTGACATGTGCTGGTTTAAGCAGGGGAACCTTCCGTGCCATGCATGATTTCAAACCATGACGTCTTAGTGTATTACCACCTTGGAAACGGTGGTCCCAGCTCTTTTCAGGTCATTGACCAGCTCCTCCCGTGTAGTCCTGGGCTGATTTCTCACCTTTCTTAGGATCATTGAGACCCCACGAGGTGAGATTTTGCATGGAGCCCCAGTCCGAGGGAGATTGACAGTCATGTTTAGCTTCTTCCATTTTCTAATGATTGCTCCAACAGTGGACCTTTTTTCACCAAGCTGCTTGGCAATTTCCCCGTAGCCCTTTCCAGCCTTGTGGAGGTGTACAATTTTGTCTCTAGTGTCTTTGGGCAGCTCTTTGGTCTTGGCCATGTTAGTAGTTGGATTCTTACTGATTGTATGGGGTGGACAGGTGTCTTTATGCAGCTAATGACCTCAAACAGGTGCATCTCATTTAGGAGAAGAAATGGAGTGGAGGTGGACATTTTAAAGGCAGACTAACAGGTCTTTGAGGGTCAGAATTCTAGCTGATAGACAGGTGTTCAAATACTTATTTGCAGCTGTATCATACAAATAAATAGTTAAAAAATCATAAATTGTGATTTCTGGATTTTTTTTTTGATTATGTCTCACAGTGGACATGCACCTACGATGACAATTTCAGACCCCTCCATGATTTCCAAGTGGGAGAACTTGCAAAATAGCAGGGTGTTCAAATACTTATTTTCCTCACTGTATATATACACACACACACACACACACACATATATATATAAAAAAAACAAATGCATATTAAATAAATAATACAATAATATTTATTATGCATTACATTTTTATATTTATTTTGGGGTGTTTATTATTTATTATGTATTATTTATGTATTTATATATACAAAATAACCACCAGCCTGACGCGGTCGCAGCACCGCCATTTATGTAGTGATATTTCTGGGGGTGTATAACATCGATATATATATAATGCATGACCAGGGACCGGCCAGTCCGGACACATTACACACGATGTGAAATTGCGTCTGGCGGAGGGTTCTCTGCGCTCGGAAATCTCGCAGTGTCTTTAGTCCGCCATCATATTAGAGCGATCGAGGATCTGTCCATCCAGATAAAAGTGTTTGCGTTCCGTCCTCCTCGCTCCTCCTGAGCTACATAATCCCTTTTGCGTCTGGCGGTCCCTGAATTCAGTAATAATTCAGCGGCGTCGCTCGCCGCCGCCGCCGGCGTTCTGTACGGACCTGGAATCACCTTATACATTCATTCAGGTAAATCTCTCCAAAAATACAGCCGGGAGCTTAATGAGACAACGATGGAAATGCGATTATCTCCCAATTAGGCCGCCATAAAATCTTCGCTAAACATTCCTCTCCGTCTGCAAACAAAGCGTCACCGGTGGCCTAGATACCGAGAGTTTGTACCGCGCCGCGGTCTGCCGCCACTCAGGCGTACAACGCGCTTAGAGGGCCACAAAACAGAAAGGAAGGGGAAGCAGAGATTAATCAAGTTCTAATTTCAGAGGTTATTAGAACTTAAAGAGGACCTGTCATCAGATACAGAATTCTCAGTAATGTGTCTTTGTATCACCGAGATCCCACCACTCCCCATAACAATGCCGTCACCTGCACCTGTGTGCTCATTGGTGGACAGTCCCCGCCTTCACCTGTGTGCTTATTGGTGGACAGTCCCCGCCTTCACCTGTGTGCTCATTGGTGGACAGTCCCCGCCTTCTCCTCCAACCACTGTGTGCTCATTGGTGGACAGTCCCCACCTTCACCTGCACCTGTGTGCTCATTGGTGGACATTCCCCCGCCGTCACCTGCACCTGTGTGCTCATTGGTGGACATTCCCCGCCTTCTCCTCCAACCACTGTGTGCTCATTGGTGGACATTCCCCGCCTTCTCCTCCAACCACTGTGTGCTGATTGGTGGACATTCCCCGCCTTCTCCTCCAACCACTGTGTGCTCATTGGTGGACATTCCCCGCCTTCTCCTCCAACCACTGTATGCTCATTGGTGGTCATTCCCCGCCTTCTCCTCCAACCACTGTGCGCTCATTGGTGGACATTCCCCGCCTTCTCCTCCCAACCACTGTGTGCTCATTGGTGGACATTCCCGCCTTCTCCTCCAACCACTGTGTGCTCATTGGTGGACATTCCCCGCCTTCTCCTCCAACCACTGTGTGCCAACTGGTGGACAAACTGGACATTCCTGCCTTCTCCTCCAACCGCTGTGTGCTCATTGGTGGACATTCCCCGCCTTCTCCTCCAACCACTGTGCGCTCATTGGTGGACATTCCCCGCCTTCTCCTCCAACCGCTGTGTGCTCATTGGTGGACATTCCCCGCCTTCTCCTCCAACCACTGTGCGCTCATTGGTGGACATTCCCCGCCTTCTCCTCCAACCACTGTGTGCTCGTTGGTGGACATTCCCCGCCTTCTCCTCCAATCACTGTGTGCTCATTGGTGGACATTCCCGCCTTCTCCTCCAACCACTGTGTGCTCATTGGTGGACATTCGGGCCTTCTCCTCCAACCCCTGTGTGCTCATTGGTGGACATTCCCCACCGTCTCCTCCAACCACTGTGCTCATTGGTGGACATTCCTGCCTTCTCCTTCAACCCCTGTGTGCTCATTGGTGGACATTCGGGCCTTCTCCTCCAACCCCTGTGTGCTCATTGGTGGACATTCCCCGCCTTCTCCTCCAACCACTGTGTGCCAACTGGTGGACAAACTGGACATTCCCCGCCTTCTCCTCCAACCACTGTGTGCTCATTGGTGGACATTCCCCGCCTTCTCCTCCAACCACTGTGTGCCAACTGGTGGACAAACTGGACATTCCCCCCTTCTCCTCCAACCACTGTGTGCTCATTGGTGGACATTCCCGCCTTCTCCTCCAACCACTGTGCGCTCATTGGTGGACATTCTCGCCTTCTCCTCCAACCACTGTGCGCTCATTGGTGGACATTCCCCGCCTTCTCCTCCAACCACTGTGTGCTCATTGGTGGACATTCCCCGCCTTCTCCTCCAACCACTGTGTGCTCATTGGTGGACATTCCCCGCCTTCTCATCCAACCACTGTGCGCTCATTGGTGGACATTCCCCGCCTTCTCCTCCAACCACAGTGCGCTCGTTGGTGGTCATTCCCCGCCTTCTCCTCCAACTACTGTGTGCTCGTTGGTGGACATTCCCCGCCTTCTTCTCCAACCACTGTGTGCTCATTGGTGGACATTCCCCGCCTTCTCCTCCAACCGCTGTGTGCTCATTGGTGGACATTCCCGCCCTTCTCCTCCCACCGCTGTGTGCTCATTGGTGGACATTCCCCGCCTTCTCCTCCCACCGCTGTGTGCTCATTGGTGGACATTCCCCGCCTTCTCCTCCAGCCTCTGTGTGCTCATTGGTGGACATTCCCCGCCTTCTCCTCCAGCCGCTGTGTGCTCATTGGTGGACATTCCCCGCCTTCTCCTCCAACCGCTGTGTGCTCATTGGTGGACATTCCCCGCCTTCTCCTCCCACCGCTGTGTTCTCATTGGTGGACATTCCCCGCCTTCTCCTCCAGCCTCTGTGTGCTCATTGGTGGACATTCCCCGCCTTCTCTTCCAACCACTGTGTGCTCATTGGTGGTCATTCCCCGCCTTCTCCTCCAACCACTGTGTGCTGATTGGTGGACATTCCCCGCCTTCTCCTCCCAACCACTGTGTGCTAATAGGTGGACATTCCCCGCCTTCACCTGCACCTGTGTGCTCATTGGTGGACATTCCCCGCCTTCACCTGCACCTGTGCTCACTGGTGGACAAACTGGACATTCCTGCCTTCTCCTCCAACCACTGTGCGCTCATTGGTGGACATTCCCCGCCTTCTCCTCCAACCACTGTGTGCTCATTGGTGGACATTCCCGCCTTCTCCTCCAACCACTGTGTGCTCATTGGTGGACATTCCCCGCCTTCTCCTCCAACCACTGTGTGCCAACTGGTGGACAAACTGGACATTTCTGCCTTCTCCTCCAACCGCTGTGTGCTCATTGGTGGACATTCCCCGCCTTCTCCTCCAACCACTGTGCGCTCATTGGTGGACATTCCCCGCCTTCTCCTCCAACCGCTGTGTGCTCATTGGTGGACATTCCCCGCCTTCTCCTCCAACCACTGTGCGCTCATTGGTGGACATTCCCCGCCTTCTCCTCCAACCACTGTGTGCTCGTTGGTGGACATTCCCCGCCTTCTCCTCCAATCACTGTGTGCTCATTGGTGGACATTCCCGCCTTCTCCTCCAACCACTGTGTGCTCATTGGTGGACATTCGGGCCTTCTCCTCCAACCCCTGTGTGCTCATTGGTGGACATTCCCCACCGTCTCCTCCAACCACTGTGCTCATTGGTGGACATTCCTGCCTTCTCCTTCAACCCCTGTGTGCTCATTGGTGGACATTCGGGCCTTCTCCTCCAACCCCTGTGTGCTCATTGGTGGACATTCCCCGCCTTCTCCTCCAACCACTGTGTGCCAACTGGTGGACAAACTGGACATTCCCCGCCTTCTCCTCCAACCACTGTGTGCTCATTGGTGGACATTCCCCGCCTTCTCCTCCAACCACTGTGTGCCAACTGGTGGACAAACTGGACATTCCCCCCTTCTCCTCCAACCACTGTGTGCTCATTGGTGGACATTCCCGCCTTCTCCTCCAACCACTGTGCGCTCATTGGTGGACATTCTCGCCTTCTCCTCCAACCACTGTGCGCTCATTGGTGGACATTCCCCGCCTTCTCCTCCAACCACTGTGTGCTCATTGGTGGACATTCCCCGCCTTCTCCTCCAACCACTGTGTGCTCATTGGTGGACATTCCCCGCCTTCTCCTCCAACCACTGTGCGCTCATTGGTGGACATTCCCCGCCTTCTCCTCCAACCACAGTGCGCTCGTTGGTGGTCATTCCCCGCCTTCTCCTCCAACTACTGTGTGCTCGTTGGTGGACATTCCCCGCCTTCTTCTCCAACCACTGTGTGCTCATTGGTGGACATTCCCCGCCTTCTCCTCCAACCGCTGTGTGCTCATTGGTGGACATTCCCGCCCTTCTCCTCCCACCGCTGTGTGCTCATTGGTGGACATTCCCCGCCTTCTCCTCCCACCGCTGTGTGCTCATTGGTGGACATTCCCCTCCTTCTCCTCCACCCGCTGTGTGCTCATTGGTGGACATTCCCTGCCTTCTCCTCCAACCGCTGTGTGCTCATTGGTGGACATTCCCCGCCTTCTCCTCCCACCGCTGTGTTCTCATTGGTGGACATTCCCCGCCTTCTCCTCCAGCCTCTGTGTGCTCATTGGTGGACATTCCCCGCCTTCTCCTCCAACCGCTGTGTGCTCTTTTGTTTTGTCTCCCCAGACTGCGATGATTTTTTTTCCAGTCTAGCTACACACATAACAAACCCCTCGGGAGCGGGCGGCCCGGCGTTTTACCGTTGTCGGCGGGGATTTTCGGCTGCCGGCTAGACAAGGTGAATTATCTCTTTTAATAATGTTCCCAACCCCCCGACGCTCCACCATCTACACACAGACACAAATAATGGCGGCCATTATCGCGCCGTAACTGTAAACGTGTTTTAATATTCTCAGACAGATCGCGGGGAAGGAAGACGTGAAAAACGTTTCGGAGTTTTAATTAAAGACGAGACGATATTTACATCCAGAAATCGCCAAAAACGTCCGGAATTCCGGGAAGAGCCCATACATTGGGTGTTATAGAATTCACCCAGATTGTTGAGCGTTCTTAGCGTTGACTAAGGCTGGACAGTGGAGGACGCGTTGCACGCTCAATCTGGGCGGCGGAGGACGCGTCGCGTGTTCTTAGCGATGACTCGGGCTGGGCGGCGGAGGACTCGTCGCGTATTCATAGCGATGACTCGGTCTGGGCGGCGGACGCGTTGCGCGTTCATAGCGATGACTCGGTCTGGGTGGCGGAGGACGCGTATCGCGTTTTTAGCCATGACTCTGTCTGGGTGGCGGACGCGTTGCGCGTTCATAGCGATGACTCGGTCCGGGGGCGGCAGATGCGTTGCACGTTCATAGCGATGACTCGGTCTGGGTGGTGGAGGACGCTTATCGCGTTTTTAGCCATGACTCAGTCTGGGCGGCGGACGCGTTGCGTATTCATAGCGATCACTCGGTCTGGGCGGCGGACGCGTTGCACGTTCATAGCGATGACTCGGTCTGGGCGGCAGATGCGTTGCTCGTTCATAGCGATGACTCGGTCTGGGCGGCTGACGCGTTGCGCGTTCATAGCGATGGCTCGGTCTGGGCAGCGGACGCGTTGCGCGTTCATAGCGATGGCTCGGTCTGGGTGGCAGAGGACGCGTTGCGATGAAGTTTTACAGCGCTCCATTTCCATCTCATTCCTTCTATATTATGCAGATAGCGGGAATCGTGACGGAGGTGGAGTCTGTGAAAAAATGACGGTGGAGATGTCACAGAGAATGAGTGGGGGGGGGGGGTGAACCCATCAGATGCGTCTTCTAAAAATAAATAAAATAATAATTAGGGCGCACTTCAAAGAGCGTTCCCCAGACGCGTTCCGCGGAGACGTCTGATCAGCGACAGGCCGACTTTTCCAGGAAAATAAATAACGATCGGGAAAACATGAAAGTCGTGTTTTTCCCTTCAATGGAAAGGATGGCGGATCGCGGCGAGGGAATAATTAGCGGGAGAAAACAAGACGCGGTCTGCGCTCGCCGCGTCCAACGCTTGGCTGATCTGAGCGACGGAGCGGAGCGAGATTCCTCGCCCCGCGTGCGTCTGACTGCGCATTATCCCCGAATTGTATAACATATTGCAGATAATCCCACAACCCGATCCGTCTGATCGGAACACGGAGATCGATTATATCCCTACCACACCGTCCCGGGGAAGAGCAATCCCGATTCCATCAACCTTCTGCAGGCCGTCCTCCTTTTCTCCCTCTTTTTGTGCTCTCTCCCATCTCACCTCTCTCTCTTCTCCTCTTTTAGCGCTCTCTCCATCAACCCCTCTCTCTTTTTGAGCTCTCTCCCCATCTCCCCCTCTCTTTGCGCTCTTTCTCCATCTTCCCCTCTCTCCCTCTCCTTCTCTCTCTTTTTGCGCTCTATCTCCCCCTCTACCCCCACTCTCTCTTTTTGTGATCTCTTTCTCACCCCCTTTCTCTCCCTCTTTCTCTTTTTGCACTCTCTCCCATCTACCCCTCTCTCTCTCCACTCTCTTTTTGCGCTCTCTCTATCTCCCCCTCTTTCACCCTCTCTCTCTTTTTGAGCTCTCTCCCCATCTCCCTGGCCCTCTTCCCCCCCCCCCATCTCCCCCATCTACCCCCACTCTCTCTTTTTGCAATTTCTCTCTCACCCCCTTTCTCCCCCTCTTTCTCTTTTTGCGCTCTCTCCCATCTCACCCTCTCTCATCTTTTGCGCTCTCTCACTCCTCTCTTTTAGCGCTCTCTCCATCAACCCCTCTCTCTTTTTGAGCTCTCTACCCATCTCCCCCTCTCTTTGCGCTCTTTCTCTATCTTCCCCTCTCGCCCCTCCTCTCTCTTTTTGCGCTCTCTCCCATCTCACCCTCTTTCTCTCCCTCTCCCCCTCTCTCTCCTTCTCTCTCTTTTTGCGCTCTATCTCCCCCTCTACCCCCACTCTCTCGATTTGTGATGTCTTTCTCACCCCCTTTCTCCCCCTCTTTCTCTTTTTGCGCTTTCCCATCTCACTCCTCTTTTTCTCCCCCCCTCTCCCTCCTTCTCCCCCCCCCCGCCTCTCTCCCCCTCTCTCTCTCTCTCTCAGCCGGGATCTCTGTTCAGGACCTCGGAGAGCGACATTCCGAAATATAAGGAGAAGCTGAGAACTCCGATCCCCCCAATCCTTCCCTCTCCTTGTCCGACATCTTTTTACTATAAAAAATAAAAACATTTTCAAAAACAAAAAAAATAAAAAATTCCATTACTTTCTGTCACAAAACTCCCCAAATGACCTTTTTTAGAACCTGGACGCCCAAATTTATGACATTTTTATTTTGGAAATGAAGAAAACCCCCCGGCGGCGTTGTGGGGGGTAAATTTGCGGTCAGTCTTCAAAAAGTCGCCCATGGAAGCCGAACGCAAGTCTTCTGCCATCACAGGAGGTTCTCTGTGGGGTGAAATCCCATTGTGTGCAACGGCTGGATTGTCCTGGATCAAACCCAAAAGGCTTCTACCCCTTCATGGCCACGCAACACGTCTGTGGCGGTAAAAGTGCGTCTTTTAACGCTCGCCTGCCGCAGATTAGGGTCGCTGGATGGACGATGGGCAGGGTGACTGGTCTTGGCTCCACCCCAGGGCCGTCATTAATATTGATTGGCCCCTGGGCAAACGTTTTCTTGGTCCCTCCCGAATCCACTTATCAATTATTTGTGGGCTCAAGGGGCAGCTGCTTTGGGCCCCACAACAATGACTGGGCCCGGGGTAGCTGCCCCTTTAGACGGCCCTGCTCCACCCCCTCTTATAGTATTCTGTAGTGGGTGGGGCCTGCTGGGCCCCTCCCACAGCTCTGCTCTCTCACCTCCTGCAAGATGACTGGTCTGGTCTCCACCCCCTCCTGTAGTATTCTGTAGTGGGTGGAGCCTGCTGGACCCCCTCCCACAGCTCTGCTCTCCTGCAAAGTGACTGGTCTAGTCTCCGCCCCCTCCTGTAGGTTTCTGTAGTGGGTGGAGCATGCTGGACCCCCTTCCACAGCTCTGCTCTCTCTCTCCTTGTGCAGGGTGGCTGGTCTTGTCTCCACCCCCTCCTGTAGTATTCTGTAGTGGGTGGGGCCTGCTGGGCCCCTCCCACAGCTCTGCTCTCTCTCCTTCTGCAGGGGGACTGGTCTTGTCTCCACCCCCTCCTGTAGTATTCTGTAGTGGGTGGAGCCTGCTGGACCCCCTCTCACAACTCTGCTCTCTCCTTCTGCAGGGTGGTTGGTCTTGACTCTGCCCCCTCCTTTAGTATTCTGTAGTGGGTGGAGCCTGCTGGGCCCCTCCCACATGTCTGCTCTCTCTCCCCTTCTGCAGGGGGACTGATCTTGTCTCCGCCCCCCCTCCTGTATTTTGTAGTAGGTGGGGCCTGATAAGCCCCTCCCACAGCTCTGCTCTCTCTTTCTGCAGGGGGACTGGTCTTGTCTCCACCCCCTCCTGTAGTATTCTGTAGTGGGTGGAGCCTGCTGGACCCCCTCCCACAGCTCTGCTCTCCTGCAAGGTGACTGGTCTGGTCTCCGCCCCCTCCTGTAGTATTCTCTAGGGGGTGGAGCCTGCTGGACCCCTCCCACAGCTCTGCCTTTCTCCTTGTACAGGGTGACAAACCTTGCCTCCGCCCCCTCCTGTAGCTTACTGCAGGCAGCATGTGGTGGGTGGAGCCTAGTAGGGCCCTCCCTCAGCTCTCTGTAGACATAGTGATGATGTCACTGCTACTTTTATAAGGTAATATCTGGGATTGCAGAGGAATCCGGAGCACTCAGATCCTTCATGACGATTGAGGAAGAGATTTAATAAGAGTTTTTGGGCTTCGGAGGCGACTTTTATTACATTCGCATAAAAAGTAACAAACTGTTCAAATATTGCGCTCTGTAATTAGCGGCATTCGGAGACGGGCGCAGAGCGCACCGGGGGGGGGAGGGGGGGGGGCCGGTCTCACACTCCGGAGTGTTTAATGAGACAACAGAAGTGCGGCAGACGATCGGCGGCGGTAAAAAAAAAAATGTTTTACTGTTCAATTTGCTAATTGGACTCGCCAGCGAGCGGAATAAAAACACGTCTGCGGGAAATCGAGCGAATTTCCACATTCGAGTCACTCGGGTTTAGACTCGGCGCGATCCTTATTGTGACAACACGACTGCAATTAGAAAAGTTCTTGAAACGTCTCCAAAAAAGCCTTTTTCACAGCCGCGCCGCGGTCCGCGCCTTTACCATCTGTGAGGGGCGAGCGGCCGGGGCGCCACAATCGCACGCCGAGCGTTTACCCAACTGGAGATCATCATCAAATATGGCGTCTGTTTTCACCATCTGACATATACCAGAGCGCTGTACAGAGATCACTGAGCCAGAGGAGCTTACACTCTAATGTCTCCTCCCCCACAGTCACATCATTCTCTGTACAGAGGAGCTTACACTCTAATGTCCCCTCCCCCACACAGTCACACACTATTATTATTATTAAACATTTTTATACTGTAGCTCTGACATACAGTGCATTGAAAAAGTATTCATACCCCTTGAAATCTCCCACATTTATTTGTATCATTTTCCTTCCACTTTGTGTCTCTCACATAAAATCCCAATAAAATATTTTTTTACGTTTTTGGGTGTAACATAAGATGTGGGGAATTTCAAGGGGGTATGAATACTTTTTCCAGGCACTGTGTATAGAGGGGGTATAAATACCTTTTCCAGGCACTGTCTATAGAGGGGTATGAATACTTTTTCCAGGCACTATGTATAGAGGGGGTATAAATACCTTTTCCAGGCACTGTCTATAGAGGGGTATGAATACTTTTTCCTGTCTCTGTCTATAGAGGGGTGTGAATACTTTTTCCAGGCCCTGTCTATAGAGGGGTATGAATACTTTTTCCAGGCTCTGTATATTGAGGGGTATGAATACTTTTTCCTGTCTCTGTCTATAGAGGGGTATGAATACTTTTTCCTGTCTCTGTGTATAGAGGGGTATGAATACTTTTTCCTGCCTCTGTATATAGAGGGGTATGAATACTTTTTCCTGCCTCTGTATATAGAGGGGTATGAATACTTTTTCCTGTCTCTGTATATAGAGGGTGTGAATACTTTTTCCTGCCTCTGTATATAGAGGGGTATGAATACTTTTTCCTGTCTCTGTCTATAGAGGGGTATGAATACTTTTTCCAGGCCCTGTCTATAGAGGGGTATGAATACTTTTTCCAGGCTCTGTATATAGAGGGGTATGAATACTTTTTCCTGTCTCTGTCTATAGAGGGGTATGAATACTTTTTCCTGTCTCTGTGTATAGAGGGGTATGAATACTTTTTCCAGGCCCTGTCTATAGAGGGGTATGAATACTTTTTCCTGTCTCTGTATATAGAGGGGTATGAATACTTTTTCCTGTCTCTGTATATAGAGGGTGTGAATACTTTTTCCTGCCTCTGTATATAGAGGGGTATGAATACTTTTTCCTGTCTCTGTCTATAGAGGGGTATGAATACTTTTTCCAGGCTCTGTGTATAGAGGGGTATGAATACATTTTCCTGTCTCTGTGTATAGAGGGGTATGAATACTTTTTCCTGTCTCTGTGTATAGAGGGGTATGAATACTTTTTCCTGTCTCTGTGTATAGAGGGGTATGAATACTTTTTCCAGGCTCTGTCTATAGAGGGGTATGAATACTTTTTCCAGGCCCTGTATGTGTAGTGTTTGTATCACATCATTGATTGGACGGGATGGATGATGATTGGATGAGGGGGCGGGGCTCACCACGGTCTGATGGTTGACCTGGATGACCTCGTCGCCGGCGTGGATCTTCTTGCATTGGTCGGCAGGTGACTGCGGAGAGATGGGAGGAGAGAAGTCATTGGTTAGCTATGTAGTGGAAATAGTCATTAGCATATTGATGAGGGGGCGGGGCGGGGCAAAATATCAGCAGTGCGCCCCGTTCTGTTTAGTGTGCTATAAAAAGGAATATGGAAGAGGGGGGGGAATATTCTTTGGGGGGGGGGGATATTTGTGATAGTAGGGATGATTGGGGGGTATTTGTGCTCAGATGGGGGATTGGGGAGGGGGAATATTTTCCTTTTTGGGGGTAAAGAGTTTTTAAGCTGGGTGCCTAACTTTTTTTTTTGGGGGGGGGGTATTTTCGCTGACACATAATGCTCATACATCTTGGTGGGGGGGGGGCAATTTGGCATGTTTGCCCCGGGCTCTTAATGACCACTAAACTCAGGATTCAAACTCATGACCTGGGGCACAAGGACACACGACCGGGACGAAACGCGTGGGCGGCCATAGCTTGGTGGGAGGAGCCAAAGAGGAGGTGGTCTTCCACCTATACTACACTTTGGGTTGCCGGGAGGGCGGTCTCTTCGGCATCTTTGCACCACACAGATTAAACGTCAGGTGGGGGGGGGGCGGGCATTTAAAGCTCGCAGGATACTCCCCCTTGCCCCCCCTCCCCATGTTCTGCATCCATATAGCAGAGTTGGGGGGCGGGGTCATTGGGGTATTTCTGCTCTGGCTCTGCGTTTCCCTCGGCCCCCCCCCCCCCAAGTCGCCTGCAGAGATTTCAGGAACGGTCAGAACGCAATATTTACATTTCGGCCAATCGCTGAGTTCAGCAGACGTACCAGCGGCAGCGGCGGATTCGCCCGATAAGCCGCGGGATTATGAAAGACGTTGCTGTCACAGAAGTTGAAGACACGCTAATTAACAAGCTGTGGGGGGGGGATCTGCGTTTTCCGCGTCCCGCAAAGTGCGAAGATTAACAGCGACAAAATAAAATAGGTCAAAAGTATCAGGTGTTCACCCAAAGTGCAAAGACGGAGGACGAACCGCGCCGGGGAGGGGGAGACGGCAGATCCGGGATAAGCACTTACATCACATATACAGGTAACTCTATAGAGGAGATGAACACTGCAGCACAGGATCCTTTTTTATTCTATATATTATCTTATAAATGTTCAGCCAGAATAAGAATGAGGACATCCCAGTGTCCCGGCTCCTCCCCCTTCAGTCTGGCACAGGTGTACGGCTCCTCCCCCTTCAGTCTTGCACAGGTGTACGGCTCCTCCCCCTTCAGTCTTGCACAGGTGTACGGCTCCTCTCCCTTCAGTCTGGCACAGGTGTACGGCTCCTCCCCCTTCAGTCTTGCACAGGTGTACGGCTCCTCCCCCTTCAGTCTTGCACAGGTGTACGGCTCCTCCCCCTTCAGTCTTGCACAGGTGTACGGCTCCCCTCCCTTCAGTCTTGCACAGGTGTACGGCTCCTCCCCCTTCAGTCTGGCACAGGTGTACGGCTCCTCCCCCTTCAGTCTGGCACAGGTGTACGGCTCCTCCCCCTTCAGTCTGGCACAGGTGTACGGCTTCTCCCCCTTCAGTCTGGCACAGGTGTACGGCTCCTCCCCCTTCAGTCTGGCACAGGTGTACGGCTCCTCCCCCTTCAGTCTGGCACAGGTGTACGGCTCCTCCCCCTTCAGTCTGGCACAGGTGTACGGCTCCTCCCCCTTCAGTCTGGCACAGGTGTACGGCTCCTCCCCCTTCAGTCTGGCACAGGTGTACGGCTCCTCCCCTTTCAGTCTGGCACAGGTGTACGGCTCCTCCCCTTTCAGTCTGGCACAGGTGTACGGCTCCTCCCCCTTCAGTCTGGCACATGTGTACAGCTCCTCCCCCTTCAGTCTGGCACAGGTGTACCGGGCTCCTCCTCCTTCAGTCTGGCACAGGTGTACGGCTCCTCCCCCTTCAGTCTTGCACAGGTGTACCGGGCTCCTCCCCCTTCAGTCTTGCACAGGTGTACCGGGCTCCTCCCCCTTCAGTCTGGCACAGGTGTACCGGCTCCTCCCCCTTCAGTCTGGCACAGGTGTACCGGCTCCTCCCCCTTCAGTCTGGCACAGGTGTACCGGCTCCTCCCCCTTCAGTCTGGCACAGGCGTACCGGATCCTCTCCTGGACTGAATTGTTTTCCTTGGATTTCACTGAACACTGTGAGCTTCTCACCATGTGCATTAGAAGCTGCAGCAGGTCAGATCATTTCCTGGCTGGAGGACATCCAGCACCATCAAGCCTTTCTTCCCCAACCTGGCTATCACTGCCCCCCCCCTTTCAGTCAATGCAGGGGCATAACTACAGGGGTAATCATTTCTACCCAGCCCCATGTTCTAGGGGCCGGACACCTGAATAGGGGGCGTGAGCAGCGACCATAGATTTATGCAATGCACGACTCTATCTACAGGGATTAGAGGATTAGAGAGTGACAGGAGAGAGGGGCGGCGCTCCTGCGCCCTTTATGGACGCACCGCCGCAACATGCGTGCAGCACCTGCATGGTCTCAGTTTGTTAGTAGGGGGCAGAAGTTTTGTGAGAGGACGGGGGGCCATGGAGGACAGGGGGGGCCATGGAGGACAGGGGGGCATGGAAAATAGGGGGCCCATGGAGGACAGAGGGGGGAGATGGAGGACAGGGGGGCCCATGCAGAATAGGGAGGCCCATGGCCGACAGGGGGGCCCATAAAGAACAAGGGGGCCCATAAAGAACTAGGGGGCCCATAAAGAACAAGGAGGCCCATAAAGAACAAGGGGGCCCATAAAGAACTAGGGGGCCCATAAAGAACTAGGGGGCCCATAAAGAACAAGGGGGCCCATAAAGAACAAGGGGGCCCATAAAGAACAAGGAGGCCCATAAAGAACAAGGGGGCCCATAAAGAACAAGGGGGCCCATAAAGAACAAGGGGGCCCATAAAGAACAAGGAGGCCCATAAAGAACAAGGGGGCCCATAAAGAACAAGGGGGCCCATAAAGAACAAGGGGGCCCATAAAGAACAAGGGGGCCCATAAAGAACTAGGGGGCCCATAAAGAACTAGGGGGCCCATAAAGAACAAGGAGGCCCATAAAGAACAAGGGGGCCCATAAAGAACAAGGGGGCCCATAAAGAACAAGGGGGCCCATAAAGAACAAGGGGGCCCATAAAGAACAAGGAGGCCCATAAAGAACAAGGGGGCCCATAAAGAACAAGGGGGCCCATAAAGAACAAGGGGGCCCATAAAGAACAAGGGGGCCCATAAAGAACTAGGGGGCCCATAAAGAACTAGGGGGCCCATAAAGAACAAGGAGGCCCATAAAGAACAAGGGGGCCCATAAAGAACAAGGGGGCCCATAAAGAACAAGGGGGCCCATAAAGAACAAGGAGGCCCATAAAGAACAAGGAGGCCCATAAAGAACAAGGAGGCCCATAAAGAACTAGGGGGCCCATAAAGAACAAGGGGGCCCATAAAGAACTAGGGGGCCCATAAAGAACAAGGAGGCCCATAAAGAACAAGGGGGCCCATAAAGAACTAGGGGGCCCATAAAGAACAAGGGGGCCCATAAAGAACAAGGGGGCCCATAAAGAACAAGGGGGGCCCATAAAGAACAAGGAGGCCCATAAAGAACAAGGAGGCCCATAAAGAACAAGGGGGCCCATAAAGAACTAGGGGGCCCATAAAGAACAAGGGGGCCCATAAAGAACAAGGGGGCCCATAAAGAACAAGGGGGCCCATAAAGAACAAGGGGGCCCATAAAGAACAAGGAGGCCCCATAAAGAACAAGGGGGCCCATAAAGAACAAGGGGGCCCATAAAGAACAAGGGGGCCCATAAAGAACAAGGAGGCCCATAAAGAACAAGGGGGGCCCATAAAGAACTAGGGGGCCCATAAAGAACAAGGGGGCCCATAAAGAACAAGGAGGCCCATAAAGAACAAGGGGGCCCATAAAGAACAAGGGGGCCCATAAAGAACAAGGGGGCCCATAAAGAACAAGGGGGCCCATAAAGAACTAGGGGGCCCATAAAGAACAAGGGGGCCCATAAAGAACAAGGGGGCCCATAAAGAACAAGGGGGCCCATAAAGAACTAGGGGGCCCATAAAGAACAAGGGGGCCCATAAAGAACAAGGGGGCCCATAAAGAACAAGGAGGCCCATAAAGAACAAGGGGGCCCATAAAGAACTAGGGGGCCCATAAAGAACAAGGGGGCCCATAAAGAACTAAGGGGCCCATAAAGAACAAGGGGGCCCATAAAGAACTAGGGGGCCCATAAAGAACTAAGGGGCCCATAAAGAACAAGGGGGCCCATAAAGAACTAAGGGGCCCATAAAGAACAAGGGGGCCCATAAAGAACTAGGGGGCCCATAAAGAACAAGGGGGCCCATAAAGAACAAGGGGGCCCATAAAGAACAAGGAGGCCCATAAAGAACAAGGGGGCCCATAAAGAACTAGGGGGCCCATAAAGAACAAGGGGGCCCATAAAGAACTAGGAGGCCCATAAAGAACAAGGGGGCCCATAAAGAACAAGGGGGCCCATAAAGAACTAAGGGGCCCATAAAGAACAAGGGGGCCCATAAAGAACAAGGGGGCCCATAAAGAACAAGGGGGCCCATAAAGAACAAGGGGGCCCATAAAGAACAAGGGGGCCCATAAAGAACAAGGGGGCCCATGAGTGATGGAGAATGGCGGTGACTGGTGCCGATGGAAGCCGCCTAGCGGCAGATGAGGAAGTCACTTCCAATAGTTCGTATCCCGGTTGTAAGCGGCGAGTGAAAAGCTCCGTATTGGTCCCGGGCTTCTACCCTTCTGATAACGGGGCGGAACGCTTTGGGCGATTGCCCGCCATTCGCACTCCTCCACCTCTCCAGCTGGAAACTTGCTCAAAATACTCTATTTTAGGTGAAAGGCGGCCGGGAAATAATAATAATAATAATAATAATAATTCCGGGTGTTTTGTATTTACTACGCCGTCTGCGTTATTATTTTTAAACATAAAAACACGAATATCCGAACGAGATGTCGCGCGGCGGCGTCTGACGCTTTTTTTTTTATTGTAAGGACGCGGTGCGTGTACATTAATCTAATCCACCCGGGGCCGCGTTATAATTGAAACTCATAGAGCGGCAAATTGTAATAACGCTCGGACACGGAATTTTAAGTAACCCTCCGAAAGAACATAATCGGAGGCGCTTTATAAAGTGTCTGAAGTGCAATCTAGGACACACGAGAGGGGGGCGGGGGGGGGGGGAGGGAGGCGCGGCTCGGGGGGGAGGGGAGGCGCGAGGGGGAGGCGCGGCGCGAGGGGGGGGCGCCGACTGGTGAGATTATTGTTCATTTCTAATGATGAGAATTTCACTAGAGAGAATATATACAATGTATACAAGGAGATCTCCCCTATAGAGAAGATATACAATGTATACAAGGAGATCTCCCCTATAGAGAAGATATACAATGTATACAAGGAGATCTCCCCTATAGAGAATATATACAATGTATACAAGGAGATCTCCCCTATAGAGAAGATATACAATGTATACAATGAGATCTCCCCTATAGAGAAGATATACAATGTATACAATGGGATCTCCCCTATAGAGAATATATACAATGTATACAAGGAGATCTCCCCTATAGAGAATATATACAATGTATACAAGGAGATCTCCCCTATAGAGAAGATATACAATGTATACAATGGGATCTCCCCTATAGAGAAGATATACAATGTATACAATGGGATCTCCCCTATAGAGAATATATACAATGTATACAGAGATCTCCCCTATAGAGAATATATACAATGAGATCTCCCCTATAGAGAATATATACAATGTATACAATGATATCTCCCCTATAGAGAATATATACAATGTATACAAGGAGATCTCCCCTATAGAGAAGATATACAATGTATACAAGGAGATCTCCCCTATAGAGAATATAAACAAGGAGATCTCCCCTATAGAGAATATATACAATGATATCTCCCCTATAGAGAATATAAACAATGAGATATCCCCTATAGAGAATATATACAATGTATACAGAGATCTCCCCTATAGAGAATATATACAATGAGATCTCCCCTATAGAGAATATATACAATGTATACAATGATATCTCCCCTATAGAGAATATATACAATGTATACAATGATATCTCCCCTATAGAGAATATATACAATGTATACAATGATATCTCCCCTATAGAGAAGATATACAATGTATACAAGGAGATCTCCCCTATAGAGAAGATATACAATGTATACAAGGAGATCTCCCCTATAGAGAATATATACAATGTATACAAGGAGATCTCCCCTATAGAGAAGATATACAATGTATACAAGGAGATCTCCCCTATAGAGAAGATATACAATGTATACAAGGAGATCTCCCCTATAGAGAATATATACAATGTATACAAGGAGATCTCCCCTATAGAGAATATATACAATGTATACAGGGAGATCTCCCCTATAGAGAATATATACAATGTATACAATGAGATCTCCCCTATAGAGAAGATATACAATGTATACAATGGGATCTCCCCTATAGAGAATATATACAATGTATACAAGGAGATCTCCCCTATAGAGAATATATACAATGTATACAAGGAGATCTCCCCTATAGAGAAGATATACAATGTATACAATGAGATCTCCCCTATAGAGAAGATATACAATGTATACAATGGGATCTCCCCTATAGAGAATATATACAATGTATACAGAGATCTCCCCTATAGAGAATATATACAATGAGATCTCCCCTATAGAGAATATATACAATGTATACAATGATATCTCCCCTATAGAGAATATATACAATGTATACAAGGAGATCTCCCCTATAGAGAAGATATACAATGTATACAATGAGATCTCCCCTATAGAGAAGATATACAATGTATACAAGGAGATCTCCCCTATAGAGAATATAAACAAGGAGATCTCCCCTATAGAGAATATATACAATGATATCTCCCCTATAGAGAATATAAACAATGAGATATCCCCTATAGAGAATATATACAATGTATACAGAGATCTCCCCTATAGAGAATATATACAATGAGATCTCCCCTATAGAGAATATATACAATGTATACAATGATATCTCCCCTATAGAGAATATATACAATGTATACAATGATATCTCCCCTATAGAGAATATATACAATGTATACAGAGATCTCCCCTATAGAGAATGTATACAAGGAGATCTCCCCTATAGAGAATATATACAATGAGATCTCCCCCTATAGAGAATATATACAATGTATACAGAGATCTCCCCTATAGAGAATATATACAATGTATACAGAGATCTCCCCTATAGAGAATATATACAATGAGATCTCCCCTATAGAGAATATATACAATGTATACAATGGGATCTCCCCCATAGAGAATATATACAATGTATACAGAGATCTCCCCTATAGAGAATATATACAATGTATACAAGGAGATCTCCCCTATAGAGAATATATACAATGTATACAGAGATCTCCCCTATAGAGAATGTATACAAGGAGATCTCCCCCTATAGAGAATATATACAATGTATACAGAGATCTCCCCTATAGAGAATATATACAAGGAGATCTCCCCTATAGAGAATATATACAATGAGATCTCCCCCTATAGAGAATATATACAATGTATACAGAGATCTCCCCTATAGAGAATATATACAAGGAGATCTCCCCTATAGAGAATATATACAATGAGATCTCCCCTATAGAGAATATATACAATGTATACAAGGAGATCTCCCCTATAGAGAATATATACAATGTATACAAGGAGATCTCCCCTATAGAGAATGTACATCATGGAGAATAACTCGGATGTATAGAATGCAGGAGGGAAATGTCCTGAGGGTCTCTCACACGTCGGCGGTTCCTCGTATATATTCTGTTTTTGGGTACCTGGTGTCACTAGAGAGCTGCTACCACACCAGGGCTGCCAAGAATGGGGGGGCCATGGAGGACAGGGGGGACTCATGGAGGACAGGGGGGCCCATAGAGGACAGAGGGGGACTCATAGAGGACAGAGGGGGACTCATAGAGGACAGAGGGGGACTCATAGAGGACAGAGGGGGACTCATAGAGGACAGAGGGGGACTCATAGAGGACAGAGGGGGACTCATAGAGGACAGAGGGGGACTCATAGAGGACAGAGGGGGACTCATAGAGGACAGAGGGGGACTCATAGAGGACAGAGGGGGACTCATAGAGGACAGAGGGGGACTCATAGAGGACAGAGGGGGACTCATAGAGGACAGGGGGGGACTCATAGAGGACAGGGGGGACCCATGGAGGACAGGGGGGACCCATAGAGGACAGGGGGGACCCATAGAGAACAGGGGGGACCCATGGAGGACAGGGGGCCACCATGGAGGACATGGGGCCACCATGGAGGACATGGGGCCACCATGGAGGACATGGGGCCACCATGGAGGACAGGGGGGACCCATGGAGGACAGGGGGGACCCATGGAGGACAGGGGGGACCCATGGAGGACAGGGGGGACCCATGGAGGACAGGGGGGACCCATAGAGGACAGGGGGGACCCATAGAGAACAGGGGGGACCCATGGAGGACAGGGGGCCACCATGGAGGAAAGGGGGCCACCATGGAGGACATGGGGCCACCATGGAGGACAGGGGGGACCCATGGAGGACAGGGGGGACCCATGGAGGACAGGGGGGACCCATGGAGGACAGGGGGGACCCATGGAGGACAGGGGGGACCCATGGAGGACAGGGGGGCTTTCATTGGTTGCAGTGGGGTCCGGCACCCTGGGGCAGTCCGGCTCTTCTCATGGTAATATCTGGCTGAGAATGGGAAGTAAATTGGCGCCTGCCCTGCCCCCGTTAGGTAGGTGCCCTGGGTGTCCCCGATGTAGGATTACCCATCCAGGTGTCACCGTGGTCTACACATACAAAGCAAAAATAATGAGAGTTGACCGATTTCCAAAGACGCCCCCCTCAGGCAGCACCGGCTGTTGCGTCCCTTTATTTATTGGCCCCGGAGGAAGGGGGAGGAGGGAGATGATCGGGAGATGATCGGGAGATGATCGGGAGATGATTGGGAGATGATCGGGAGATGATCGGGAATGAAGAAGAGATGATCGGGACTTACGTTCTCCGTGGTTCCGGTGATGACATGGAGGCCGTCATACGTAGACTTGATGTACATTCCCTGGAAGAGAGACAATCGGTCACATTGGACACTACAGACATGATATCGATCAGACTTCATGAAGGGGTCAATGGGGGAGGGGGGAGGGGTAATAAAACTGGAGCACACAGAATCCGGTGCAGCTCTGCATGGCGGCCAATCAGCTTCTAAGTTCAGATTGTCCAATTAAGATTTGACCACAAAACCTGGAAGCTGATTGGTTACCGTGCACCAGATTTTGCACTCTCCAGTTTTAGTGAATCAGCCCCCCAAATGTGCACCCCAAGAGGGGGAGGGAAGGGGGGTTAGCACATCTGTCTATTAGGCTCCAGCCCACTCCTCTATGGCCGACACTGGGTGACGTCTCACTGGGGGTTCCGTATTATCCAACACACATTACACAGTAGGGCCAGATTTAGACCTTGGGGGGCAGGGCACTTCAGGTCCCGGGGAGGGGAAGCCGGGGGCACTTCAGGTCCCGGGGAGGGGAAGCCGGGGGCACTTCAGGTCCCGGGGAGGGGAAGCCGGGGGCACTTCAGGTCCCGGGGAGGGGAAGCCGGGGGCACTTCAGGTCCCGGGGAGGGGAAGGCGGGGGCACTTCAGGTCCCGGGGGAAGGCGGGGGCACTTCAGGTCCCGGGGGGAATCCGGGGGCACTTCAGGTCCCGGGGGGAAGGCGGGGGCACTTCAGGTCCCGGGGGGAAGGCGGGGGCACTTCAGGTCCCGGGGGGAAGGCGGGGGCACTTCAGGTCCCGGGGGGAAGGCGGGGGCACTTCAGGTCCCGGGGGGAAGGCGGGGGCACTTCAGGTCCCGGGGGGGGGGAAGCCGGGGGCACTTCAGGTCCCGGGGGGGGGGGGGGGAAGCCGGGGGCACTTCAAGGTCCCGGGGGGGGGGGGGGGGGAGGCGGGGCACTTCAGGTCCCGGGGGGGGGGGGGGGCGGGGCACTTCAGGTCCCGGGGGGGGGGGAGGCGGGGCACTTCAGGTCCCGGGGGGAAGGCGGGGCACTTCAGGTCCCCGGGGGGAAGGCGGGGCACTTCAGGTCCCCGGGGGGAAGGCGGGGCACTTCAGGTCCCCGGGGGGAAGGCGGGGGCACTTCAGGTCCCCGGGGGGAAGGCGGGGCACTTCAGGTCCCCGGGGGGAAGGCGGGGCACTTCAGGTCCCCGGGGGGAAGGCGGGGCACTTCAGGTCCCCGGGGGGAAGGCGGGGCACTTCAGGTCCCCGGGGGGAAGGCGGGGGCACTTCAGGTCCCGGGGGAATCCGGGGGCACTTCAGGTCCCGGGGGGAATCCGGGGGCACTTCAGGTCCCGGGGGGAAGGCGGGGGGCACTTCAGGTCCCGGGGGGAAGGCGGGGGCACTTCAGGTCCCGGGGGGAAGGCGGGGGCACTTCAGGTCCCGGGGGGAAGGCGGGGGCACTTCAGGTCCCGGGGGGAGGCGGGGGCACTTCAGGTCCCGGGGGGAAGGCGGGGGCACTTCAGGTCCCGGGGGGGGGAAGCCGGGGGCACTTCAGGTCCCGGGGGGGGGGGGGGGAAGCCGGGGGCACTTCAGGTCCCGGGGGGAAGGCGGGGGCACTTCAGGTCCCGGGGGGAAGGCGGGGGCACTTCAGGTCCCGGGGGGAAGGCGGGGGCACTTCAGGTCCCGGGGGGAAGGCGGGGGCACTTCAGGTCCCGGGGGAAGGCGGGGGCACTTCAGGTCCCGGGGGGGAAGGCGGGGGCACTTCAGGTCCCGGGGGGAAGGCGGGGGCACTTCAGGTCCCGGGGGGAAGGCGGGGGCACTTCAGGTCCCGGGGGGAAGGCGGGGGCACTTCAGGTCCCGGGGGGAAGGCAGGGGGCACTTCAGGTCCCGGGGGGAAGGCAGGGGGCACTTCAGGTCCCGGGGGGTCTCACACACAGTTGTTTTACATTCTCAATGACAGTCACACATTTTTATAATACGTTACACTAAAGTCGCGCATGCGCCTTATTCCGTATATTATATTATATAATCAGTCCGGAGAGAAAACTAAAGCAAACATTTCACTGGAATCGCCCCGGGAAGAATGAGGGCGCCATTTTCTCCCGTTTCCCGGATTTCTTACATTTTCCAAAAAAGTTTTTTCTCCTTTTTGTTTTTTTGTTATTTTACCAACTTTTCAGTTTGTTTGGATGGAATAAATACAGAAATACAGAAATCTCTGTGATGAGGAATGTCAGGAGGAGGGGGGAGGGGGAACGCTGCGGGGACAAGCGGAATGAGAATAAAACGCATTATGACGCCTGATTTCCCGCTTCCACCTGAATGTTCCTGGAGATGTCTCCTCTGTAGGAGCGATGCACGCTGGGAAGTGTCTGCTCCATGTCACCACCGTACACTGAGGGCACAGTACAGGGGGGTCAGGAAAGCACAGTACTACAGGGGGGGGGTCAGGAGGGCACAGTACAGGGGGGTCAGGAGGGCACAGTACAGGGGGGGGTCAGGAGGGCACAGTACAGGGGGGGGGGTCAGGAGGGCACAGTACAGGGGGGGGGTCAGGAGGGTACAGTACAGGGGGGGTCAGGAGGGCACAGTACAGGGGGGGGTCAGGAGGGCACAGTACAGGGGGGAGGTCAGGAGGGCACAGTACAGGGGGGAGGTCCGGAGGGCACAGTACAGGGGGGGAGGTCTGGAGGGCACAGTACAGGGGGGGGGCAGGAGGGCACAGTACAGGGGGGAGGTCAGGAGGGCACAGTACAGGGGGGAGGTCAGGAGGGCACAGTACAGGGGGGAGGTCAGGAGGGCACAGTACAGGGGGGGTCAGGAGGGCACTGTACAGGGGTAGTCAGGAGGGCACAGTACAGGGGGGAGGTCAGGAGGGCACAGTACAGGGGGGAGGTCAGGAGGGCACAGTACAGGGGGGGTCAGGAGGGCACAGTACAGGGGGGGGTCAGGAGGGCACTGTACAGGGGTAGTCAGGAGGGCACAGTATAGGGGGGAGGGCACAGTACAGGGGGAGGTCAGGAGGGCACAGTACAGGGGGGGGGGCAGGAGGGCACTGTACAGGGGTAGTCAGGAGGGCACAGTATAGGGGGGAGGGCACAGTACAGGGGGGGTCAGGAGGGCACAGTACAGGGGGGGGGTCAGGAGGGCACAGTACAGGGGGGGGGTCAGGAGGGCACAGTACAGGGGGGGGGGTCAGGAGGGCACAGTACAGGGGGGGGGTCAGGAGGGCACAGTACAGGGGGGTCCGGAGGGCACAGTACAGGGGGGGGTCAGGAGGGCACAGTACAGGGGGGGTCAGGAGGGCACAGTACAGGGGGGGTCAGGAGGGCACAGTACAGGGGGGGTCAGGAGGGCACAGTACAGGGGGGCTCAGGAGGGCACAGTACAGGGGGGGTCAGGAGGGCACAGTACAGGGGGGGGGTCAGGAGGGCACAGTACAGGGGGGGGGTCAGGAGGGCACAGTACAGGGGGGGTCCGGAGGGCACAGTACAGGGGGGGTCAGGAGGGCACAGTACAGGGGGGGGTCAGGAGGGCACAGTACAGGGGGGTCAGGAGGGCACAGTACAGGTTATGGGACGCTTCCCGGGACACGACTATATTGCGACAGTTTAGTAAAAAGCATGACTGTCCCGGCAAATCCGGGACAGTTGGCAAGTATGATCTAATGCATGATTATGGTGGGGGCCCCCCCATGTACCTGGGGCCCCTGGGCACTGCCCCTGCATTAAGATGGCCCTGTACACCGGTAAGTATTCTGTTGGCTGTATTATGGGATTGTTAATGTAAGTCCTTTTATCTCTTCGCCTTTAGAAATCTGATCTCGCCTAATAGCCGCCATGGTCCGCGTGGACGATCGCTTGTGTCCTGAGCGCCGTTATTCGCTTTTATGTTGCTCTGGAGCCCCCCGAGGCGATCGCAATTACATCCAGACGCCGGGCCCCTCCCCTGTGCGCCGCATTCAATAAATAGAACCGATATTTCTGCGTCCCTGCGGATTCAGACATCAACTTTTCATGATAACAGACAACAAGCACTACAACATCAGTAATATCGCCGTCACCCCCCCCCTCCCGGGGGCCACTTTATTTATGATTTATGGCGGGAGAAATCGCACCAGATCCCCCCCCCCCCCCCCCGGGTGCAGAAAGCCCACCAGGAGCAGCAAAGAACGCCGGGAACACAAGAATGAAAAAAAAAGGATGTGTTTTGGGTCATCTGATATTATTATTGTTTTCTATTTTCTGTGTGGATTTAATTTCATTATTGTTATTAATTTATTGTATTTATTTTTTTGCTCAAGAAAGAAAAAAAAAAAAAAAAAAGACAGTAAAAAAAAAAAAAAAAATAAAAAAAAAAAAATATAGGCTATATTGTTGCTTTAAATTATATATTTTTTCTTACTGTTTTTTTTTTTTTTTAAGGGTTGTCTCGGGCAGCTAGGTGCACGCCCATGAGGAGCGCTCTCACTATGCCTGCAGGGGGAATGACAGAAGAAGGGGAATGGAAGCTGGAGGTGGGGAGATAAATGTCTACAGGAAGCGTAGGGGCTTAAAATAGAGATACCCGGAGAGAAGAGGAGGCGGAGAAGAGGATTGGCAGCTGGCTTGGTGAAAAGAACGGGGATGGGGGGGAGAGTGTGATTGGTAGTGGGGAGGAGAGGAAAGGAAAGGGGAGAGGAGGGGAGGGGAGGGGAGAGGAGAGGAGAGGAGAGGGGAGGAGTGTGATTGGCAGTGGGAAGAAGAGGAGAGAAAAGCTGTGGGAGGGCAAGAGAACTGAATACATATGTGGGGGAGAGGAGAGGGGAGAGGAGAGGGGCAGGGAGGGGGAGGAGAGTGTGATTGGTAGTGGGGAGGGGAGAGGAGGGGAGGGGAGCGGAGGAGAGGAGAGTGTGATTGGCAGTGGGAAGCAGAGAACAGAAAGGCTGTGGAAGGCAAGAGAATTGAATACATATGTGGGGGAGAGGGGCGGGGAGGGGAGGAGAGTGTGATTGGCAGTGGGGAGGGGAGGGGAGAGGAGGGAAGGGGAGGGTGATTGGCAGTGGGGAGGGGAGGAGAGTGTGATTGGCAGTGGGAAGGGGAGGAGAGGAGAGTGTGATTGGCAGTGGGGAGGGGAGGAGAGGAGAGTGTAATTGGTAGTGGGGAGGAGAGGAGAGTGTGATTGGTAGTGGGGAGGGGAGGGGAGGAGAGTGTGATTGGAAGTGGGGAGGAGAGGAGAGTGTGCTTGGCAGTGGGGAGGGGAGGAGAGTGTGATTGGTAGTGGGGAGGGGAGGAGAGGAGGGTGTGATTGGCAGTGGAGAGGGGAGGGGAGGAGAGTGTGATTGGCAGTGGGAAGTAGGGGAGAGAAAAGCTGTGGGAGGCAAGAGTACAGAATACAGATGCTGGGGAGAGGAGAGGAAAGCTGTGGGAGGCAAATGGACTAAATACCAATGTTGGAAGGAGGAGAATGAGATTTGGGAAAGGGAGGTTGGGAGACTACAGAAAGCAATGGGAGTAAACACAGATACAGGAGAGGAGAGACGAGGAGGGGGAGAAGATTGACAGTGGGCATCGGTGGAAAGAGAGGCTGGAGGAGAGGAGAGGAGAAGAAGATTGGCAGTGGATGTTGGTGGGAAGAAAGGCTGGAGGAGAGGAGAGAGGAGAGGAGAAGAAGATTGGCAGTGGATGTTGGTGGGAAGAAAGGCTGGAGGAGAGGAGAGAGGAGAGGAGAAGAAGATTGGCAGTGGAAGTTGGTGGGAAGAGAGGCTGGAGGAGAGGAGAGACGAGGAGGAGAAGAAGATTGGCAATGGGCATTGATGGAAAGAGAGGCTGGAGGAGAGGAGAGACGAGGAGGAGAAGAAGAAGATTGGCAGTGGGTGTTGGTGGAAAGAGAGGCTGGAGGAGAGGAGAGAAGAGGAGAGGAAAAGAAGATTGGCAGTGGGCATTGATGGAAAGAGAGGCTGGAGGAGAGACGAGGAGGAGGAGAAGATTGGCAGTGGGTACTGGTGGAAAGAGAGGCTGGAGGAGAGGAGAGACGAGGAGGAGAAGATTGGCAGTGGATGTTGGTGGAAAGAGGCTGGAGGAGAGGAGGAGGAGAAGATTGGCAGTGGGTGTTGGTGGAAAGAGGCTGGAGGAGAGGAGAGACGAGGAGGAGGAGAAGATTGGCAGTGGGCATTGATGGAAAGAGAGGCTGGAGGAGAGGAGAGACGAGACGAGGAGGGGGAGAAGATTGGCAGTGGGCATTGATGGGAAGAGAGGCTGGAGGAGAGACGAGGAGGAGGAGGAGGAGAAGATTGGCAGTGGGCATTGATGGAAAGAGAGGCTGGAGGAGAGGAGAGACGAGGAGGAGAAGAAGAAGATTGGCAGTGGAAGTTGGTGGGAAGAGAGGCTGGAGGAGAGGAGAGAAGAGGAGAGGAAAAGAAGATTGGCAGTGGGCATTGATGGAAAGAGAGGCTGGAGGAGAGACGAGGAGGAGGAGAAGATTGGCAGTGGGTACTGGTGGAAAGAGAGGCTGGAGGAGAGGAGAGACGAGGAGGAGAAGATTGGCAGTGGATGTTGGTGGAAAGAGGCTGGAGGAGAGGAGGAGGAGAAGATTGGCAGTGGGTGTTGGTGGAAAGAGGCTGGAGGAGAGGAGAGACGAGGAGGAGGAGAAGATGGCAGTGGGCATTGATGGAAAGAGAGGCTGGAGAGAGAGAGAGACGAGACGAGGAGGGGGAGAAGATTGGCAGTGGGCATTGATGGGAAGAGAGGCTGGAGGAGAGACGAGGAGGAGGAGGAGAAGATTGGCAGTGGGTGTTGGTGGAAAGAGGCTGGAGGAGAGGAGAGACGAGGAGGAGAAGATTGGCAGTGGGCATTGATGGAAAGAGAGGCTGGAGGAGAGACGAGGAGGAGAAGATTGGCAGTGGGCATTGATGGAAAGAGAGGCTGGAGGAGAGGAGAGACGAGGAGGAGAAGATTGGCAGTGGGCATTGATGGAAAGAGAGGCTGGAGGAGAGGAGAGACGAGGAGAAGAAGATTGGCAGTGGGCATTGATGGAAAGAGAAGCTGGAGGAGAGGAGAGACGAGGAGGGGGAGAAGATTGGCAATGGGCATTGATGGAAAGAGAGGCTGGAGGAGAGGAGAGACGAGGAGGGGGAGAAGATTGGCACTGGGCATTGATGGAAAGAGGCTGGAGGAGACCACAAGCACACCATTGGAGGTCATGGGGGTCACACTTTCCATACTTGTAACAAAGTATAAGAATTGGCGAAGGAGTTTCCTTCCGCGGCCGGCGACCCGTAAAAGTGGCTCCGTGACCTTTAAACCTCCTACCGCCGTACAATGAAATCCTATCCCCGGCTGGCCATTGCCCGTTATCCTATCTTTCCCGGAACTTCTAGAGATATTGGGATCGGGGGGAGGGGGGGTCTGTGATTTCACTTCACGGGAGGGGCCGATCAATTTCCCATCATCAGTCACGCGGAACGCACGCCGAGGGAGACCATATTTTATGACGGGCAAATGCAGAGCAAGATCTCTCCTTTTTTTTTATGACTTTTAATTGCGATATGGATTAAAAGATCAAAATAATTATCCGAGGCTTTAAGGAGGAGGAGGAGGAGGAAGACGGCGCCGCATCACCGCTGCATAATTAAAAAGAGAAGCCGGGAAGCTCTGACTTCATTTGCCATTTTAAAAATCGATATTTTGCATTTGTGGTTTGGAGGGGAAAAAAAAAACGCAGACAGGAAATGATTCTTCTATTTCGGCCGGGGTAAAGGGGGGAGGAGGAGGGGGGGGGAGGAGGAATCCAATAAGAAACCTCTTTATAGGAGGCTCTAATGGAGGGTTCAACGTTTTCCTCGCGGGGCGCATCGATCGGTGAACGTTTTAGTTATTTATAAAAGCGTCTTCGTATTTTTCACCCGAAAAAAACGCACCCACAGTCCTGTGTATGGACTTAAATGTTCTCTATTGGAGTAGAAAAGCCGCCTGCCTCCTAGCAACGATTTGGGGGGGGGGGGTATAGCAACCAGGTTTCGAGCTATAAAGGCCGCTAGGTGGTAATGGTGGCTTGCATCCTACCAATAAAGGACCCTGGGTAACAATAGCCATCTGTGTCCTAGCAAAGAAGGACTAGGCGGCAACAGCAGTCTGCATCCTAGCAACGAAGGTTGTTAGGTAGCAATGGCCGCCTGCATCATAGAAATAAAGGAAGCTAGGCAGTTAAAACACCTACGGATGCAAATTAGCAATGGCTGCTTGTGTCCTAGCAACGAAGGACACTAGACATGCATCCTAGCAACAAAATACACAAGGTGGCAATGGCTGCCTGCATCCTAGCAACAGAAGACACTAAGCGCCATTGGGGGGGGGGGGGCTAGGCAACAATAGCAACCAGCAACCAGCGTCCTAGTTAAAAAGGCTGCTAGGTGGTAATGGCTGCTTACCCTAAGACCCTAGGTATCAATAGCAGTCTGCATCCTAGAAACAAAGGTTGTTGGGTAGCAATGGCCGCTTGCATCTTAGCAATAAAAGAAACTAGACACTAAAAACCCACCTACGTCCTAGCAAGAAAGGATGCAATTTGGCTGCCTGCATCCCAGCAACAGAAGACACTATGTGGCAATGGCTGCATCCTAGCCACCTGCATCCTAGCAATGAAAGACGCAAGGTGGCAATGGCTTCCTGCACCCTAGCAACAGAAGACACTAAAAACGGCAATGGTTTCCTGTGTTCAAGAAATGAAGGACAGTAGACATTAAAGGCCACCTGCATCCTAGCAATGAAAGACGCAAGGTGGCAATGGCTGCCTGCACCCTAGCAACGGAAGACACTAAACAGCAATGGCTGCCTGTGTTCGAGAAATGAAGGGCACTAGACATTAAAGGCCACCTGCAGCTAGCAACGAAAGACACAGCATGGCAATGGCTGCCTGCATCCTAGCAACAGAAGACACTAAGCAGCAATGGCTGCCTGTGTTCGAGAAATGAAGGACACTAGACATTAAAGGCCACCTGCATCCTAGCAACGAAAGACACAGCGTGGCAATGGCTGCCTGCAGTCTAGCAACGGAAGACACTAAGCAGCAATGGCTGCCTGTGTTCGAGAAATGAAGGACAGTAGACATTAAAGGCCACTTGCATCCTAGCAATGAAAGACGCAAGGTGGCAATGGCTGCCTGCACCCTAGCAACGGAAGACACTAAACAGCAATGGCTGCCTGTGTTCGAGAAATGAAGGGCACTAGACATTAAAGGCCACCTGCAGCCTAGCAACGAAAGACACAGCATGGCAATGGCTGCCTGCAGCCTAGCAACGGAAGACACTAAACAGCAATGGCTGCCTGTGTTCGAGAAATGAAGGGCACTAGACATTAAAGGCCACCTGCATCCTAGCAACGAAAGACACAGCGTGGCAATGGCTGCATGCAGCCTAGCAACGGAAGACACTAAGCAGCAATGGCTGCCTGTGCTCGAGAAATTAAGGGCACTAGACATTAAAGGCCACCTGCATCCTAGCAACGAAAGACACAGCGTGGCAATGGCTGCCTGCATTCTAGCAACGGAAGACACTAAGCAACAATGGCTGCCTGTGTTTGAGAAATGAAGGGCACTAGACATTAAAGGCCACCTGCATCCTAGCAACGAAAGACACAGCGTGGCAATGGCTGCCTGCAGCCTAGCAACCACTAGGCTGCATGAACGCTGCATACTTGTATACATGTAAACATCACACAATCTATAAATGTGTACAGTCGGTGTTTGGAGAACTTGAAACCCAGGATTTTACTGCCAGTATTTAATATTGTGAAACTCAGTACTTCCATGTGCATGAGCCCTTAACGCGTGAAAAATACATTGTCAGCTTCCCCCGCGCAATGACAGCGACTCCGAAAAGCAGCGACTCGGCAATTTGTTTGGCCGTTGGCCCTCCCCCTCCAGATAAAACCCACTGACCCAACACATTCCAATAACTCCGCACTCACCAGTCCTTCACTTGGCATAATGTTTGTGAGATGGACGACTTCCAAATGGGCCGACTGAGACACCAGCGAATCGGATGACAGGGAAATAATGTGGTCGCAGATCCCAGACAAAGTTTTACACTAAAAAAAAAAAATCAAGAAAAGAAACAATGTTACAATAATTCTTTATAGAAAGAAACAGCAGATTGTGAAGCACAACATTGTATCAGCTTTGGGTAAACAGAAGATACACAGCTATTAGGGGGGGGGGGCTGACGCCCAGTGCAACCAATTGTAGTTGGAGGGCCACAGGTGGCCAATCTTGATCTGCTGAAGATAATATTTAACATTAGTAGTATGGTGATACAGAAGGGGAAGACTGTGCTGGGGGGGGGATTTGAGCAGTTGGCCCCGAGTGGAGACACTTCACCATTCAGAGATCATACCTACTTAAAGTGTTCCCCATAAAGCCTAAGCCTTTGGAGTGCCTTGCAGTGAAACCCATGCTACTTTATGGTGGTCCCCACGAAGCCCTCTGGAGTGCCCTGCAGTGAAAACCATACCTATGCTTCCTTATGGTGGTCCTCATGAAGCCCTCTGAAAACCATACCCATGCTTCCTTATGGTGGTCCTCATGAAGCCCTCTGAAAACCATACCCATGCTTCCTTATGGTGGTCCTCATGAAGCCCTCTGAAAACCTTACCTATGCTTCCTTATGGTGGTCCTCATGAAGCCCTCTGAAAACCATACCCATGCTTCCTTATGGTGGTCCTCATGAAGCCCTCTGAAACCCATACCCATGCTTCCTTATGGTGGTCCTCATGAAGCCCTCTGAAAACCATACCCATGCTTCCTTATGGTGGTCCTCATGAAGCCCTCTGAAAACCATACCCATGCTTCCTTATGGTGGTCCTCATGAAGCCCTCTGAAAACCATACCCATGCTTCCTTATGGTGGTCCTCATGAAGCCCTCTGAAAACCATACCCATGCTTCCTTATGGTGGTCCTCATGAAGCCCTTTGAAAACCTTACCTATGCTTCCTTATGGTGGTCCTCATGAAGCCCTCTGAAAACCATACCCATGCTTCCTTATGGTGGTCCTCATGAAGCCCTCTGAAAACCTTACCTATGCTTCCTTATGGTGGTCCTCATGAAGCCCTCTGAAAACCTTACCTATGCTTCCTTATGGTGGTCCTCATGAAGCCCTCTGAAAACCATACCTATGCTTCCTTATGGTGGTCCTCATGAAGCCCTCTGAAACCCATACCCATGCTTCCTTATGGTGGTCCTCATGAAGCCCTCTGAAAACCTTACCTATGCTTCCTTATGGTGGTCCTCATGAAGCCCTCTGAAAACCATACCTATGCTTCCTTATGGTGGTCCTCATGAAGCCCTCTGAAAACCCATACCCATGCTTCCTTATGGTGGTCCTCATGAAGCCCTCTGAAAACCTTACCTAGGCTTCCTTATGGTGGTCCTCATGAAGCCTCTGAAAACCATACCTATGCTTCCTTATGGTGGTCCTCATGAAGCCCTCTGAAAACCATACCCATGCTTCCTTATGGTGGTCCTCATGAAGCCCTCTGAAAACCATACCCATGCTTCCTTATGGTGGTCCTCATGAAGCCCTCTGAAAACCATACCCATGCTTCCTTATGGTGGTCCTCATGAAGCCCTCTGAAAACCATACCTATGCTTCCTTATGGTGGTCCTCATGAAGCCCTCTGAAAACCATACCCATGCTTCCTTATGGTGGTCCTCATGAAGCCTTAACCTTTGACTTTGGAGCACCTTGCAGTAAAAAACCCCATACCTATTTATGGTGGTCCCCATCAGGGGAGGGCTGGGCCGGGGGGCAGGGGGACAATTTCCTCCCAGGCCGCTCTAACTTATGTTCAAAATGGCCAGCAGCCGCTGCCCGCTACCATTTTCTTTTATTCTGCACTAGGAAGTCGGTGGCGGGGGGCACGGCCACAGCGGCCGACCACTAGCTGTTGCATTCCGGAAGTTGTAGTCCACGCTCAAGCTCCCGGTGGGTGGAAAACAGAGCAGCGCAGAGGAAACCACAACTCCCTGGGACCGGAATTCTTGAAAGCAGGCAGAGGCAGTGCGTGCCAGGGAGTTGGGACGCATGGCTGGGTGCTGGCTGCACCTTGACCCAAGGACCAGGAGTATTACCCCCCAGGAGGCCGTGGTGTGCAAGGACCTGCTGAGCTGAGAGTATATACTCAAGTGTAAGCCGAGTTTTTCAGCATATTTTTTTGGGGGTGAAAATGCCCCCCTCGGCTTATCGTCGAGTCTCCCTGCCTCACTGTGCCCATCTGCAGCCTCATGCACCCGATTTCCCAGCGCTGTGACGTAAAGTCTAGCCGGTGGCCGTCCAGTGTAAATAAGCCCCACCTTCTCCTCGTCCTCATCTGTGATAGGCAGAAACACTGACTTACTGCTGGGAAACAATCAGTGTTCCAGAACAGACGAGGAAGAGGCGGGGCTTTGTTACACTGGACGGCCGCCGACTACACTGCAAGTTGCAGCGCCGGTGTTCTGGAGATCAGGTACATGAAGCGGCAGATGGGCACAGTGAGGCTGCAAATGGGCACAGTGAGGCTGCAAATGGGCACAGTGAGGCTGCAAATGGGCACAGTGAGGCTGCAAACGGGCACAGTGAGGCTGCAAACGGGCACAGTGAGGCTGCAAACGGGCACAGTGAGGCTGCAAACGGGCACAGTGAGGCTAAAAAACGGGCACAGTGAGGCTAAAAAACGGGCACATTGAAGCTACAAATGGGCACAGTGCAAATGGGCACAGTGAAGCTGCAAATGGGCACAGTGAGGCTGCAAATGGGCACAGGGAGGCTGCACATGGGCACAGGGAGGCTGCACATGGGCACAGGGAGGCTGCACATGGGCATTGTTGACCCTCGTTCTCCACTTACAGTAGCCGCTGCATTTCTCACCCTCGGCTTATATTCGAGTCAATACATTTTCCCAGTTTTTTTTGTGGTAAAATCAGGTGCCTCGGCTTATACTCGAGTATATACTGTATTTTTTATTTATTTTTTACATCCCAATGTGGCCTTGGCAAGGACGGGGCAGTTTAGGGGCAATAAAGAAGGTTTCATAGCCTATGTGTTCTGGAGATCAGGTACATGAGGCAGCAGATGGGCACAGTGAGGCATGCAAATGGGCACAGTGAAGCGGGAGATGGGCACAGTGAGGCTGCAGATGGGCACATTGAGGCTGCAGATGGGCACATTGAGGCTGCAGATGGGCACAGTGAGGCTGCAGATGGGCACAGTGAGGCTGCAGATGGGCACAGTGAGGCTGCAGATGGGCACAGTGAGGCTGCAGATGGGCACAGTGAGGCTGCAGATGGGCACAGTGAAGCTGCAAATGGGCACAGTGAGGTTTGCAAATGGACAGTGAGGCTGCAGATGGGCACAGTGAGGCTGCAGATGGGCACAGTGAGGCTGCAGATGGGCACAGTGAGGCTGCAGATGGGCACAGTGAAGCTGCAAATGGGCACAGTGAAGCTGCAAATGGGCACAGTGAGGTTTGCAAATGGACAGTGAGGCTGCAGATGGGCACAGGGAAGCTGCAGATGGGCACAGTGAGGTTTGCAAATGGACAGTGAGGCTGCAAATGGGCACAGTGAAGCTGCAAATGGGCACAGTGACGCTGCAAATGGGCACAGTGCAAATGGGCACAGTGAAGCTGCAAATGGGCACAGTGAAGCTGCAAATGGGCACAGTGAAGCTGCAAATGGGCACAGTGCAAATGGGCACAGTGAAGCTGCAAATGGGCACAGTGAAGCTGCAAATGGGCACAGTGAGGCTGCAAATGGGCACAGTGAGGCTGCAAATGGGCATGCTGCAAATGGGCACAGTGAAGCTGCAAATGGGCATGCTGCAAATGGGCACAGTAAGGCTGCAAATGGGCACAGTGAGGCTGCAAATGGGCACAGGGAGGCTGCAAATGGGCATTGTTGACCCTCGTTCTCCACTTACAGTAGCCGCTGCATTTCTCACCCTCGGCTTATATTCGAGTCAATACATTTTCCCAGTTTTTTGTATTAAAATCAGGTGCCTCGGCTTATACTCGAGTATATACTGTATTTTTTATTTATTTTTTACATCCCAATGTGGCCTTGGCAAGGACGGGGCAGTTTAGGGGCAATAAAGAAGGTTTCATAGCCTATGTGTTCTGGAGATCAGGTACATGAGGCGGCAGATGGGCACAATGAGGCATGCAAATGGGCACAGTGACGCTGCAGATGGGCACAGTGACGCTGCAGATGGGCACAGTGACGTGCTGCAGATGGGCACAGTGACGTGCTGCAGATGGGCACAGTGACGTGCTGCAGATGGGCACAGTGACGTGCTGCAGATGGGCACAGTGACGCGCTGCAGATGGGCACAGTGACGCGCTGCAGATGGGCACAGTGACGCGCTGCAGATGGGCACAGTGACGCTGCAGATGGGCACAGTGACGCTGCAGATGGGCACAGTGAAGATGCAAATGGGCACAGTGAAGATGCAAACGGGCACAGTGAAGATGCAAACGGGCACAGTGAAGATGCAAACGGGCACAGTGAAGATGCAAACGGGCACAGTGAAGATGCAAACGGGCACAGTGAAGATGCAAACGGGCACAGGGAAACTGCAAACGGGCACAGTGAAACTGCAAACGGGCACAGTGAAGCTGCAAACGGGCACAGTGAAGCTGCAAACGGGCACAGTGAAGCTGCAAACGGGCACAGTGAAGCTGCAAACGGGCACAGTGAAGCTGCAAACGGGCACAGAGAGGCTGCAAATGGGCACAGTGAGGCTGCAAATGGGCACAGTGAAGCTGCAAATGGGCACAGTGAAGCTGCAAATGGGCACAGTGAGGCTGCAAATGGGCACAGTGAGGCTGCAGATGGGCATTGTTGACCCTCTTTTTCCACTTACAGTAGCCGCTGCATTTCTCACCCTCGGCTTATATTCGAGTCAATACATTTTTTTCCCAGTAAAATCAGGTGCCTCGGCTTATACTCGACTATATACTGTATTTTTTTATTTTATTTTTTACATCCCAATGTGGCCTTGGCAAGGACGGGACAACATCTGCCACCTACGGTCGCTGGCCCTCGCTGACACGCCGGTCGGTCCTGGCCACGCCCCCCGTACATAATGTAGCGGAACATTTCAGTCTCGAGTTTTACAAGAAGAGAAAATCTGCAGCGAAGGGTCCTATAAAATTCCCCATCTCCTCATTAAACTTTCACAGGATGTTCAATAATTCAGAGATGATTGTTTCACTCTCTAAAAATAGCCGTTTTTATTCGGCCGCCGTACAGAAAATCGCAGTCACAAATCTCAGAACCGCATCGGCCTTTAAGAGACCCCCCCCCCCCCAAATCCACAGGAATGAGGGGGCCTGGAATTTATTGGTCTCCAACCCTCCCCATGGGGGACGTCTCGGTGGGGGGCAGAGGGTATCAAAGCGAGTCTCCCCATAGAAGTCAATGGAAACGAAGATATTACGTTCCTGCATTGACTTCTATGGCGTGCAATACCGCATGTGGCCAGAAGTGGGAAGGGGGCGCCGCAGAGCCTCAGAAATACTCTGGAACACGCTGATCTCGAAAAGGTTCACTCGGGAACGGTGTATTTCCGAGTGATTCCGAGTGTTTCCGAACGGCTCCAAACCGTTCCAAGTGTCACCGGCGCCCCCCCCCCCCACACCTCTGGCCGAATGCGGTACTGCAAGCCATATTAGCTTGAATTCTGCTCGTTTTACGAGACGCCACCAAGTCAGAATAAAAAAAAAGTTGCTCGTTATTCAAAACGCTCGTTAACCGCGTTACTCGTAAACCGCAAGGTTCCGCCGTATTATAGGAAAGAAGTGCGCTCCTCAGCTCCATCTAGTGGCCACAATGCAATATTTTCCTCGTTAACAATTTTAACATTCAATTTGAAAATGGAGAGAGAGTGTGAGACAGAGAGAGAGAGAGAGAGAGAGAGAGAACGAGAGAGAGAGAGAACGAGAGAGAGAGAGAACGAGAGAGAGAGAGAGAACGAGAGAACGAGAGAGAGAGAACGAGAGAGAGAGAGAACGAGAGAGAGAGAGAACGAGAGAGTGAGAGAACGAGAGAGTGAGAGAACGAGAGAACGAGAGAGTGAGAGAACGAGAGAGAGAGAGAGAACGAGAGAGAGAGAGAGAGAGAGAGAGAGAGAGAGAGAGTGTAGACTGAGAGAGAGAGACAGAGAAGAGAGAACGAGAGAGAGAACGAGAGAACGAGAGAGAGGAGAACGAGAGAGAGAGAGAGAGAGTGGGGAGACAGAGAGAGAGAGACAGAGAGAGAGACGAGAGAGAGAACGAGAGAACGAGGAGAGAGAGAACGAGAGAACGAGAGAGAGGAGAGAGAGAGAACGAGAGAGAGAGAGAACGAGAGAGAGAGAGAAAGAGAGAGAGAGAAGAGAACGAGAGAGAGAGTGTGAGACAGAGAGAGAGAGACAGAGAGAGAGAGAGAGAGAGAGAGAGAACGAGAGAGAGAGAGAACGAGAGAGAGAGAACGAGAGAGAACGAGAGAGAGAGAGAGAGAACGAGAGAGAACGAGAGAGAACGAGAGAGAGAGAGAGAACGAGAGAGAACGAGAGAGAACGAGAGAACGAGAGAGAGAGAACGAGAGAGAACGAGAGAGAACGAGAGAACGAGAGAACGAGAGAACGAGAGAACGAGAGAGAGAGAACGAGAGAGAGAGAGAGAGAGAGAGAGAGAGAACGAGAGAACGAGAGAGAGAGAGAGAGAGAGAGTGTGAGACAGAGAGAGAGAGACAGAGAGAGAGAGACAGAGAGAACGAGAGAGAGAGAACGAGAGAGAGAGAGAACGAGAGAGAGAGAGAGAGAGAACGAGAGAGAGAGAGAGAGAGAGAGAGAGAGAGAGAGAGAGAGAGAGAGAACGAGAGAACGAGAGAGAACGAGAGAGAGAGAACGAGAGAACGAGACAGAGAGAGAGAGACAGAGAGAGAGAGAACGAGAGAGAGAGAGAGAGAGAGAACGAGAGAGAGAGAACGAGAGAACGAGAGAGAGAGAGAGAGAGAGAGAACGAGAGAACGAGAGAGAGAGAGAATGAGAGAACGAGAGAGAGAGAACGAGAGAGAGAGAGAGAGAGAGAGAGAGAGAGAGAGAGAGTGTGAGACAGAGAGAGAGAGACAGAGAGAGAGAACGAGAGAACGAGAGAGAGAGAACGAGAGAGAGAGAACGAGAGAACGAGAGAGAGAGAGAGAGAACGAGAGAGAGAGAGAACGAGAGAGAGAGAGAACGAGAGAGAGAGAGAACGATGAGAACGAGAACGAGAGAGAGAGAGAACGAGAACGAGAACGAGAGAGAGAGAACGAGAGAGAGAGAACGAGAGAGAGAGGAGAACGAGAGAGAGAGAGAACGAGAACGAGAGAGAGAGAGAGAGAACGAGAGAGAGAGAGAGAGAACGAGAGAGAGAGAGAGAGAGAGAGAGAGAGAGCGAGAGAGAGAGAGAGAGAGAGAGAGAGCGAGAGAGAGGGAGAGAGAGCGCGAGAGAGAGAGCGAGCGAGCGAGCGCGCGCGAGCGAGCGCGCGAGAGAGAGAGCGAGCGAGCGAGAGAGAAAGCGAGAGAGAGAGATATAGAGCAAGAGAGAGATAGAGAGCAAGATAGAGAGAACGAGAGAGAGCGAGAGAGCGAGAGAGAGAGCGAGAGAGAGAGCGAGAGAGAGAGCGAGAGAGAGAGAGAGCGCGAGAGAGAGAGAGGCGCGAGAGAGAGAGAGCGCGAGAGAGAGCGAGAGAGCGAGAGAGAGAGCGCGAGAGCGAGCGAGAGAGCGAGAGAGAGAGGGAGAGATAGATAGAGAGAGCGAGAGAGAGAGAGAGCGAGAGAGCGAGAGAGCGAGAGCGCGAGAGCGAGAGAGAGAGCGCGAGAGAGAGCGCGAATGAGAGAGAGCGAGAGAGCGCGAGAGAGAGAGAGAAGGAGAGAGAAGGAGAGAGAAGGAGAGAGAAGGAGAGAGAGAGAGAAGGAGAGAGAGCGAGAGAGCGCGAGAGAGAGAGAGAAGGAGAGAGAAGGAGAGAGAAGGAGAGAGAGAGAGAAGGAGAGAGAGCGAGAGAGCGTTCGATTTTGCGCCATTTCCACAGAATAAATTTGCATTCGGTGGGGGGGCGGAGCTAAGCTTTTTTTTTTTTTTTACAAATACACTTCATAGAGTTATCGTCATGGTAACAGATGAATATCAAACGCTGCTAAACTTGGTCTTGGCATCGAAGCCGACCAAAAAAAAAAAAAGAAGGCGGTCACAGGAAGAGTTACATAATCGCCATTTCCTTTTCTGCGCAATTCTCCTCCAATATTTTAAATTCCTGAAAAAAAGTAAAGACCGCGACGCTCAATGGATTTTTCTTTTTTTGGAGGCTCTCTTCTCATTTTGCGGCGTGCAAAAGGAAATTCCAGCCGCGATTTTTTATTTAATTTTTTTTAACCGCGGAACACCGTACGCGTCGCGCCGTGAACAATCTCTCTCTCGGAAATTCAGGAGGCATCATTACAGATGAATATTCATGATTAGAAATAATTACATGTCAATTCCAGCGACAAGTAAAAAAAAAAAAAAAAGACGACTTCAAAGTTCAGCGGGAGAAACGCGGCGCCGCGCGTCCCGGTTACTGGAAGACGGACTGGTTTAAAATTCTAAAAGCTTTTTTTTATTTTTTTATCCAGAGTTGTAAATGAAGCCGGAGAGAGAAGAAGTTTATAAAAAAATTATCGCACCGCCTGTCACCCGAATCTCAGGAATTGTCGCACCGCCTGTCACCCGAATCTCAGGAATCGTCCCACCGCCTGTCCCCCGAATCTCAGGAATTGAGGCACCGCCTGTCCCCCGAATCTCAGGAATTGAGGCACCGCCTGTCCCCCGAATCTCAGGAATCGTCCCACCGCCTGTCACCCGAATCTCAGGAATCGTCCCACCGCCTGTCCCCCGAATCTCAGGAATTGTCGCACCGCCTGTCGCCCGAATCTCAGGAATCGTCCCACCGCCTGTCGCCCGAATCTCAGGAATTGAGGCACCGCCTGTCCCCCGAATCTCAGGAATCGTCCCACCGCCTGTCGCCCGAATCTCAGGAATTGAGGCACCGCCTGTCCCCCGAATCTCAGGAATCGTCCCACCGCCTGTCCCCCGAATCTCATTAGGGTCCTTTAAAATCAGGAGCGGTCCTTCGGAAATCAGGGACGGTCCTCGGAAATCAGGGGCGGTCCTTCAAAAAATCAGGGGCGGTCCTTCAAAAAATCAGGGGCGGTCCTTCAAAAAATCAGGGGCGGTCCTCGGAAATCAGGGATGGTCCTTCAAAAATCAGGGGCGGTCCTTCCAAAAATCAGGGGTGGTCCTTCAAAAATCAGGGGGTGGCCCTTCAAAAAATCAGGGGCGGCCCTTGGAAATCAGGAGCAGTCGGTTGCTATGCTCTCCTATTTGCATAACTCCTCCCAAGAGCCCTTAGTCCTGATGCAATCAGTGGGAGGAGTACTGAGGCTGGGATGTTTTCAGGAAGTTACGTACAGCCCTCTGCTGGCC